>NW_016107724.1:1261323-1284112 GCF_001604975.1 Cebus imitator | reverse complement strand
TGGTACATATAGTTGCAAAAAAAAAAAAAAAAAAATTCATACAGCTGTATGATACAATTACACAAAATATAGACATAATTCATAATTTATATCAGTGACAAACACCTGAAAACTTGTTTACTATACTCTTAAAATAATTATTTTTTCCTCTCTGCACCGTAAATAGCTAAGGAATTTCAACATGAAAGGGAGACTGTATTGAAACTATTACATCAAGTAGCATCTAGCATCAATGTGGTGTTTATTATCAATTATTTATTCTACTTACTAAGCTGTTAGTATTTGATTTACCCTTTGAGAGTGATGTGTGGAATCCTAATAACTTTTAAAAAGTTTATCTTAGCAAGAAATAAATTACTCACTTTGGATTTTATCCAGATTATTAATAATCACCTTATGAGTACTAGGAAGCAAAATAGGTTTGAGGTTTCCATGAGGGCTGATTGCGGGAATCTTACAAGGGACTGCCTTTAAACTGTAACAATACACAAAAATTCATTTACAGTTGAACACATCAAAGTTCTCTTAGTCCATTTGTTGTCGCTGTAACAGAATACTGCAGACTTCCTTAAGCAATTCCTAAGGAAGTTTATGTGGCTCATGGTTTTGGAGACTGAAAAGTCCAAGAGTATGGCACTGGCATCTAGTGTGTGTCACACTATGGTGGAAGACCAGAAAGCAGAAGCAAACAGAGTTGACAAAGAGAGGCCCCAGGGGCTGGATTGGCTTTATAATAACCCACTCTCCAGTTGAATAATCCATTCCCAGTAATGACATTAATCTATTCATGAGGGTGGAGGCCAATTGCTGGAAGGAGGGTAGGCCTCCCCTCCCAACGACTATGCATTGGGGATTAAGTTTTCAGCACCATCAACTTTTGGGGGACATATTCAAGCCACAGAAGTAGGTGTTTGTTTAATTGATAAATTACAAATGTATTTTGTCTACTAAGTTTGTAGGGTTTGTTTAATTGAGAAATTGAAAATGTATTTTGTCTACTAAGAATAATGTACTCATTTATTCATTAAATAAATATTTGAGTGCTAGTGGGTCAAGAACCATTTTATACTCTGGTTCTTAGGCGGCTGGCTGGCAGTAAACAAATGAAATGTATTCATAGGTATGCAAAACATCTTATTATAAGTCTTTTATTATTGCCAGAAAAAGAAAGACCCAAGAAACAGGCATAATAAGATGGCTATCTGTAGACTCCATAACTTCAGAGACTATTTTGGACTGTCCTTCTATTAGAGGAAGGGAGGTAGCCCTGCTCTGGTTTGAATGTTTGTGTCTCCTCCAAAATTTATGTTGAAACTTAATTTTCAATGCAACTCTATTAAGAGGTGAGGCATTTAGGATGTGATTAAACCATGAATGGTCTGCCATCATGAACAAGACTAGTCTCTTAATAAAAGGCTAGAGAAAATGAGGTACACCCCTTTTGTTCTTTGTCCTTTCTTCCATTTGAAGACATGGTGCAGGAACAACGTGCCATCTTGGAAGCAGAGAAAAAGCCCTCACCAGACACCAAACCTGCCAGCTTTTTGATCTTAGATTTCTCAGCTTCCAAAACTGTGAGAATTAAATTTCTACTATTTATAAATTACCCAGTCTCAAGTCTTTTGTTACAGCAGCACAGAAAATTAAGATAAGCCCATTAGGTTATTAGAAAAGCCCTGAATAATGAAAGATCTTTGCCTTTAAAGTAACACAAATTGCTTAGTATCTTCCTGTTCTCTCACAGATGACTACAAATATGATAAAATATATTGATTATTAGATTTGGTTCTTCTCATTTCTACATAAAAAATATATTCTTTACAAAAGTAAGTTTAGTAACTTTTCTATGGAAGAACACTATAAATAATGTCGCAATTTTATTGTTCCATAATATGTTCTTCAAGAAGTACACATCATTCAGTTCTAGAAGGACAAATCTATAAAATGTTGACAAATTTTGGCTTTGTCAGCATCCTTTGGTGTGAATTTTCAATTGTCAAATGTTTCTAATTAAAGTAAGAATACGGAAAATTTCTGCAGCTTTTAAACTGTCAAAAGAAATAATGATCATTTGCTTAATGACTGATATGAAATGTTTCCAAAAAATGGCTGAGTGCAGTGGCTCACGCCTGCAATCCCAGCAGTTTGGGAGGCCGAGGTGGGTGGACGACCTGTAGTCAGGAGTTCGAGGCCAGCCTGGCCTACAGGGTGAAACCCCTTCTCTACTAAAAATATAAAAATTAGCCAGGCATGGTGGTGGGCACCTGTAATTCAAGCTACTTGGGAGGCTGAGGCAGGAGAATTGCTTGAACCCAGGAGACAGAGGTTGCAGTGACTGGACATGGTGCCACTGTATTCCAGCCTGAGTGACAGAGTAAGATTTTGTCTCCAAAACAAACAAACAAAAAAACAGAAAAAAAAAACCCCACTATTTTCTTTTTTTATGAATCTCAAAGATGGTACACTTTGGTAGCCGTAGTTTAGTATACATAGTAAAAGAGGAATCATCAAACATTGAAAAACATCAACTCAAACAATGAAGTTGCTTAAATTCTTTAGCTTTTTTAAAAAAGCACTTTTTCACACACTAGAAAACAAAAGCTTCCTTATTTATGTAGAGTGCTCATTCACTGCAGCTTAGAAAAATATTGTCAGAGTTTTGCTTCTATCATTACATGTTCTATCTGTATCTATACCTATAGCTCTACTTGAATATATGCAACTGAAATAAAGAATTTTCTACTCATTTGCAGACATTTCTACTAAGGAGAGAAAACTTTAAAAATAAAGCCATTGAAATTTCATTTTGTTTCAAGAAGGCGATCCATTTAATATATGCTTGTTTTAATAGACAATTGACAAAAGGTAACATTACTATTAAATATTACTTATAACACTGAACTAGGAAGAGTCACATAGTAATACCTGAAGCTTGTAAACAGACTATCTTTCCCTTTACTCCACTACTCCTAGTTTTGAACTTTTACTTTAAGAGGATAGTCATATAAAAATATGTAATATACAATTATTTAGAAGGCAAGGTACAAAACATATAGCTATTATCATTTCAACTACATAAAAATTGGAGGAGGGAGAAACATATGAATATATGGAAAAGGTTATATCAGGGTAGTGGAATATTAGGTACCATTTTCCCTCTTCTGCTATTAGATAACTTTCATTTTAAAAAGTTTCAAAAATACAGTCTAAATTTAATTTTACCTAATATTTAGTCAAGGGTATTATTTTGTGGAAAATAAATACCCTTCAAAATGATACGCAAATAATGAACATTCTTTAAGCAGTTTTCATTGTTGAGATAATGACAGTCGTGTTCAAAGTTTCAAGGATGAAAAAAGTGCTATTCATCCAATCTTAAGTTCAATTACATCAGATTGATGGCATTACACTTGCCAGGTGTCTGCCTTTTGCAACATATTGTAGATAACTCAAACAAATTATGCAGCCAATCTTGAGCAGTGTAATAGGCATATTGTCATTTTCCTAGCAGGTTATCAATGTTTCCTAAAACAAATATGCCTATAGTGGCAAAGTTCAGGAAGGAAAAAATATATAAATCTTCATCTATGGAAATTATACAATGATACAGTTTTTTAAAATGACAGATTTTAAGAAGGTAGGCTATGCAATCCAATATCTCAGTGTGCAAAATGATAGAAAACAATGAATACAGTACATATTATTCTTAGCGGGTTTGACTTGAAAAAAAGTCTAACACACTAAGAAGTAAAAATCAATAATCAAATACATTTTCAAATATTCAACCCTATCTTCCTTTCTCCATAATGGCATATCTTTGCATATCAAGCATAAAGAAGTTGGTCTTCAGTGGCAAAGGCAGTGTAGGACCACCCTTATGCATACCTTAGTCACTCTCCTGCTGCTTGTAAGCTAATGAGATAGTTCATTAATTGTGCTGAACCTCAGTTCCCCTGTTTGCAATATATGGAGACTGACACAGTAAAACCAACATAGTATGCAGAATTGTTGGGAACAGTAACTGGAATACAGGACTGAGTAAATGCTTACAGATTAACATGCACAAAGGACAGTGGGAGGGGAGCTTATATGGATGGGCTATCTGTTATATTGATGTCAGATACAATTCACTCCTCAGCATTTATTATTAAAATACACATATCACTTTTTAAATAGCAATTTAGTGTTACACCAAAGTTGTTTGCTCATAGACCAAGGACAATTAACAAAAGCTATACAACAGAGAAAAAAGAAAGGGTGTGTTTGGCAGCCTCAAATCTTTGGGGTCTCTAAATACTGATTTAAGTTCATCTTGGATGGCTGTGTAATAAACCAAAAGCTGCAAAATGTACGAGAGATTGGGAATTTAGTAAAAGGGAAAAATTGGCAGTTGTATCTGTGTCAATTAGAAGAATTTCAAAGATCTCTCATTCCAAAGCAACAAAGTTCCATGAAATTAAATAACTCAGAAATTCCCATAATCATCAAGTTGACTGGTCTCTATTTGCTTTATTCCTCTCAGTCTGACACTCCACAAGCCTGTATGTGCTACTAATGGTGGGAAATAATTTGAGTTAAGAAACTTTACACTGGAGCACTTTTTGATTCTCCATAGCAAACACAGTAAAATTTAATTTGCATATTATCTAACATCTTTGAGCCTCAGTTTCCTCAGTATAAAAGAAAAAAAGTGTGACCAAGGATAAGATACATAAGTAATTGCATAACATAATACTGACACATAGTATGAGCACTTACTGGCTTCATATACTTCTCAACCTTTTATACTGTTACAGGTAGTTAAGCATGAGCGGGGCAAGAGAGGGCTCTCCCCCTCACTAGAAATATCCAGTGATGGTTTGCCAACTATTGCACTGCCTTCCTAAAAATGATAATTTGGCTCCAAAGGAGAGAATCTCCTGATGGTCCACACCTGCTAACCGTAGAAGTGTTAACTGAATGCAGACCTCAGGGAGAAGCAGCTTCTTGGGCATGAGTGTTAAGAGACAAAATAGGGAAGTGTGATGTTTTGAGAGCGCATGCCACTGAAAAAAGGAAGGAAGCCTCATATAAGCATGCATATAATTCCCTTAACACATGTCATGTGCTCAATTCCAAAGGGTAAGGAAAGCACTGCACATGCAGGAAGCCCACGCTAAGGTAAGAATCATGGGAAAGAGGCCAACCTATAAAGTTCTAGGATCAAGGTTAAAGACCTCTTTTTTTTTTGTCCTTTTGAGATGGCTCTGTCACTAGGCAGTGGCATAATCTTGGCTTACTGCAACCTCCACCTCATGGGTTCAAACGATTTTCCTGTCTCAGCCTCCTGAGTGGCTGGGAATACAGGCATGTGCCACCAAACCTGGCTAATTTTTGTATTTTTAGTAGAGATGGGGTTTCACCATGTTGGCCAGGATGGTCTCGATCTTGACCTTGTGATCCGCCCACCTCAGCCTCCCAAAGTTCTGGGATTACAGGCATGAGCCACCGTACCCGGACTAAGACCTCTTTTTTGCTGTCTTCTACTCTCTCGCAGACCTTCAGGCACCTGCTTGGGTCTCTTCCAAGCAAATTTGCCTTTCTTTCATGTTCAAAGTCTTTTAAAATAAGCTTCCACTCCTGCTTAGAAACTGCCTCAGTCTCTTTGTCTGCTTTATGCCCCTCAGTCAAATTCCTTCTTCTGAGGAGGCAAAGGCTAAAGTTGTTATGGACCCATACAGATAGGCCACTTGAAACTCGTGGCAACTTGGATCTCTACCACCACTACCAATACTTTCATGAATACGAATATAGGTTCTGAACATGCTTGGCATTTTAAATTTATTTTTACTCTTTCATTTATACTTGTTTTAGTGTAGCTGTCTTTTTCTCCAGTCTCATTAACATCCTACCCATAGCCATTTTCTATTATGAATCGTTCACATTATAGACCATTTTATCTCAAAAATCAGCTATATATATATATATATATATATATATATTTTTTTTTTTTTTTTTTTGACAGCGTTTCACTCTTGTTGCCCAGGCTGGACACTCTTGTTGCCCAGGCTGGAGTGCAATGGCACAACCTGGCTCACTGCAACCTCCACTTCCTGAGTTCAAGCGATTCTCCTGCCTCAGCCTCTCGGGGAGCTAGGATTACAGGCATATGCCACATAATTGTGCATTTTTAGTAGAGATGAGATTTCTCCATGTTGGTCAGGCTGGTCTTGGACTTCAGACCTCAGATGATCCTTCTGCCTTGGCCTCCCAAAGAGCTGGGATTACAGGCGTGAGCCACCGTGCCAGGCCAAAAATCAGCTTTTTAAGAGATCCTTCGAATTGTATTATTTCATCAAGATGTTTTTCTGGTGAAATGAAGATAAGCAGATGACCTTATCACTTACTAAATTTTTGAAAAGTTTTCATGGTTTTCCTCAACGTTGTTTTCCTAGTTTTTCTTTATTTCTAGAATATTTTATATTAAAATCAATTTTAACTTTACCCATTCTTTTTACTTCTATAATTTCTCTTGATTACTCATCTTCAGATCATTTCATAGCTCTGTTTTCCTCCACTTATTTTCTTGCCATTATTTATGGTAATACCCATTTTGTATTTAAGTTTCCTAGGTGACATCCCCACATGCTTGTTTGGCATCTAGCAGTTCATCTAGGAAATTATACATCTATACTCACAGTCTTCTTTCCCTTTCATTTATGTAATTAAATAATTTGACATTGTCTTGCTTTATTCTCTAAAAGTTCCCCCAACAAATATAAGAGCAAAAAATACAATATAAATTTTATTCATTCATTCAAATATTTACTAATTACCTACTTTGTTAAATGTTGAGGCCACAGGAGCACAAGGCTGCCATCATTAAGGAACCCACCAGTGAGAAAGAAAAACAAGTAATGGTAAAGCCACATTTGAAGATAAAAAGGGGACACACAGGAAAACACTTAAGCTCAAGCTTCTTCGTGGGGATTACAACTGGTAAAATCCTCCTTTTTATTACTTACAGAAACTGAAATAGTTCTAGGAATAGCTCAAAGAGTTGTAAAGTGGGATGGAACTAAATTTTAAAAAACAATCTGCAGCCCATTCATTCTTTTTTTGTTCATCCACTGAGAAAAATATTTCATCAGAAGATATGAGATACTTCTTGCTGTTTGGATTTAGTCCTTCTCCTCATTTTTGACTATTCTCTCACTCTGTATTTGGCTGACTATGGGAGATTTCTTAGTGATATAAAATAGACTTATGGATAAGTATGTAGATATTATATTCACATATGTCATAAAAATATAAAGCTATATTTTAAGTCACTAAAAAAACTTGCTTTCTCAGCTGAAAGAGTTCAGAAAACATAACCTCAAAATATGCCACTTTGGTATGTTAATTACTTCAAATTGAGGGCACTTGAGGTATGGTGGATAGACAGACATTTTCTCGAAGCTCCCCTTATCTGGCTAAAGACAGCTCCTCCAAAAGTCACTCAGCTGTTGCCAATCCTCTCCCTGAGGGCTGCATCAACCAGGGAAGATTAACTCTTATCACAGGAGAGGAAGTCGAGAAGTCGGCACCACACTCAGGCCAACTTTGGCACAAACCACTATATATTCTTCTAAAGGCCCATTTATTTTTCCCCAAACCATTTACACTCCTTTAAATTGCCTACATCCCCTTTCCCCTCTGCCATACAAAGAGGGTATAAAAGCTTATAAATCTTACTTGGTTTTTGGGTGTTCACTTGTCTTTCCTGCAGTGCCCTGGTGCACGTGATAAATCTGTGTAATTGTTCTCCTATTAATCTGCCCATTGTCAGATTATTTAATAGACTCAATTATTAAACTCTCAGAGGGAAAAAGAAAATGCTTCCCTACCCTACACAGCTTTTAGATAAGACACTCAAATTATTCTCTTTTCATTTCTTTGATAATGCTAAGCCATGATTTTACAAGTAATAATGTGTTTAACTTGGATATAAAGAGTGTCCATGAAATAGGACATGGTAACTAAAATGACATTAAATGTGTCTGTGATATCCTATGCCTTTTTTGATGAAAGCCACCATTCTCACTTCCAAGGATGGGAAAAGTGGCTGTAGATGATTTCTCTAAAATAGATTTTTCTCTTTTGTTATCATTACTCAGTGTAATGCCTACATGGTATAGCTAAATTGCTACCCTACCTTAACTCTTAATCTTTAAAAACAAGATGTCTATGATCAGAAGTTCCCCAACTGATCAGACCAGTTGAAACCAGTGGTATCCAAGATGGCAGCTCACTTGACCTCTGAAGAAACTCTAACTTTATTATAATCTCATTTCCATGCTAAGTGAAACTTTCATTAGTGCCATGACAGTTAATCATCATGACAATGACCAGAAGAAATCATAAAAGGAAGGCTGCACTCTGGTTCTGAGATTTTTTTTTTTTTTTTTTTTTTTGATTCAGAGTCTCACTCTCTATTGTCCAGGCTGGAGTGCAGTGGCACGATCTCTGCTCACTGCAATCACCACCTCCAAGTTCAAGCGATTCTCCTGCCTCAACCTCCTGAGTAGCTGGAACTACAGGTATCTGGCACCACACCTGGCTAATGTTTGTATATTTACTAGAGACAGGGTTTCACTATATTGGCCAGGCTGGTCTCAAACTCCTGACCTTGTGATATGCCCACCTCGGCCTCCCAAAGTGCTGAGATTACAGGTGTGAGCCACCATACCCAGCCCCTCCCTTTGCTTTTAATGCTCAATACCTTAATTAAAGTATCCCTCTCTCTGTGACTTTCCAGCTCTCAGGAGCTGAGAAGTTCATTTGTGAGCTATGCTCCCACTTCTCAATTCCGTGGCCATCATATAAAGCCTGAACTGCTTGATGTTCATTCTCAGTTGCACATATTGGCTTTGCAGTGCTGAACAGGGGTAGACCCCACCCTCTGGAAGACTAGCTTTGCCAGTAACACTATCACAGGAGTTTCTGCCACGACCACCCAAATCTGACTGCTACTACCAGGTGAATGGTAACCAATCAATAAATAGTAGCTATTGTTTTTATTTCAGTATTGATATGTAACAAAAGTCAACTGTGTTATTCTATTTTATTGCTCTCATCTCTCTGTAATTTATAAATATGTTTGATATAGTAGGGAAAATAACATGTGCATCGAGTCAGACAGATTTTACTCCCAATCTTAACTCTGTCATGTACTATGCAGAGTTAAACAAATCACATAATCCCCCTGAATTTTAGTTTATTATGAATGAACTGGGAATAATAATATTTCTTAATTTTATTATAAAAAGTAAAGGCAATAATAAACCTAAAGCATTCATAGTACCCGTCAAAAGTCATGAGCTCAGCAGCTAGTGGCTATTTTTTATTAAAATTACATATGCCCATCTCCCTTTATTTCCTTGAGGACAGATGCCACTCCACTCTTTCATCATGTGAAACTAGTTCCAGTCAAAGTCTCTGGCTTAGATGGACTTTCAAATTTTTAAACATACTTTATTGTGAAGTAGAACATTACATGTTTATTTATATACATACTGTTAAATAAAGTAGGTGGTCATAGCTTATGTACTACACTCCAAAAGACTGAACCAAAATGGAGTTATTCATGTTAAGATTCCATGTCATCAAACTGAAGGCAACTTATTTTTCTGACCTTCCAAGAAATCATGAAGAAATGATAGCCAAATCCCAAACAAGCTATTTGTATTAGGCATGATAAGGAAGTTTCCTCCACTTTAACTCTCATGAGGAATGTAACATGAAGTAACTTGACGTTAAACAATCCACTTTTTGCATTAGCTTGTTTCCTTGTTCCTGTTCAAACTACCACATAAAAAACAATTGTTCTGCCATGTCCAGAAGAGGACCTTTTCTAAATCTTTATATGAGATGCCACCAATTCATAAATTGCTAATAAAAGTCAATTAAATCTTTAAACTAAATGTGCTGTGATTTTGTTTTTGACAGCCCATCCTCACAAATGCCAAAAATACATATTTCCTCTTCTGCATATTGTTAATTTCCATGATAATTCAGGAACATGCTTTGTATTTTTTTTTCTAAGTCTTTGGGTATCATTATGTCCCAAATTGACTACTTAAATTGTTTTGTTTGGAAAGAGTTATTCTAAGTACTCTAATCTTGATAGTATAACAAAAGAAGTATAAAATAAAGAAGATAGTTTATAAATTGTATGACATATATACTAAATTTAAAATATCCAAAATATTCAACTATTTAACTTTATTTATAAATTAATTTCAACTACATGCCTAATATGATTACAATGTGGTTGAATATATTTAACTCTGTTTATCCCTTAAAGGTAAAACAGCTTCCTACTGACATTTAAATCAAACAACAATTATTTTTTTATATTCACGCTGTACTGCAATATGACAACCTTTTGTGATAAAGACTTTAACAAATATGTACTACTGCTACAGAAAATTCCATTGAATATTAAAGATTGTATCTTTTTGGCAGCTCTTCATCAGGGTACTGGAGTGTGTAAGAAATTGGAGGCAATCCCCATTATGTATCGCAGGATACTGTCACATTCACACTCTACATCTGTCTCACAGAACTGACTAGGAGAGTAATTACTGCTGAGATAAGCCTTTTCTGGAATATATGCAATTAATTCTCCTGAAAAAAAGAAGGAAAGTAGCCTGACACTTTAATAATGTTTGAGTATACCTAATCTATTACTTTTCTGTTCATAATGTTTCCTAAATATGAAAAAGAAAGAGGATTTAAAAGTACTTACAGCTGTCCATTTTTATGTAAATCACACATGGAGCTGTAATATTCTATTCTAAAATGACTAGCATGAAATAGTACCATAAATGATAACAGAATGTAGAGCAAGTGGGGAATTACTTTTAAGATAAATTCATAAGATTTTCACGCACAAAGAATGTTTCTCTTATCATGTATGAATTATTCTGTCATTAAAGCATCAAGGGCATACAATTTTATTCAGTTAGAATTCTGAAAGTATTCTAAAATCAAATCAAATTACTCTTCTCTCTAGATTTCTGATAAAGTGCCAGTTAGCCATATGTATTTCTTGGTCTTTTATTTTTAGCTCCCCCTTTTATTATGCATAGTAACCTGATTACACATAACGCTACACTTTCAGGTTTTCAATTGCCTTCAATTTTTCATAAATCATCAGTTCTACAAGTGCATTTATTCAGTCCCATGCTTTGCTATTCAAATGTTAACAAATGAGCCGAGAACTTGCCTTACAATTAATAAAGTAAATGACATTTGAAAAGGTTGGAGAAAGATGATTGTTTATATGTTTACTTACACTCAAAATAATTTTCAGTATTTGCTTTGAGTGAGAACAAAGTAGGCTGAATAACACGAAAAGGGATATAAATTTCTAAACACTTTTTTAAAATGTGGCCTGGCTTTCTTGAGTTAATATTTACATTACAGGAAGAAAAAGCATTCAACTCAATGATGTATCTACTATATTGTACACCTGAAAAGGTTATTTTTAACTGTCCTCTTCTAAAAGAAAAATATAGGATCAAATAATAATCATGGTATTAAACGTAATATTAGTAATGGCCAGAAAAGAAATGCAGCTAGTTAAAAACTTTTATTTAACTTTGTATATACCATTATGTAAAAGAGTAAAAAGTAAATTTTAATAAATGTAATATTTGTTTAATAAAAAAAGTTTGCAAAAGATACAAGATGGATAATTGCTAAATCATGTTTCTGATGTAACATTTATTTTTAATTGTGCTTTAATTTTAAAAATAAAATTAACATTTTCAAATAAAAAATAAAGTTCATTTTTGAAGGTATTATTAAAATTCAGTAAAATATTTAATTATAAACTAAAATTTCCAAACACCCCCCTCCAAATAGCTCATAGTTCACACTCTATCTTTTGTTTTAAATCTTAAATACAAATAAACACTCCAAATGGTTACTATTAACTGACAGAATTTAAGTATCTCAAGTTTCATTTCTTTATTTTTATAACAACTATGCTCTCATTGTTTCTTTGGAATCTATATTTGAGTACATTAATCTACAGTACCTCTAAGTTTAGAAACATAAACGGTGTAAAGCTAGTTGAAAGGTTCCGACTTAAGACCACAAACTTAACTCTCAAAATAAACATCTGTAGTGGAATCCTTGAGTGTTTCAGCTCCATAACTGAAAGGTCTCCTAGTTATGCTTCCATTTAAAAATGCATTGTTTATTAAAGGACAGTAATAAAAATATGATAATTGAAAAAAAGTTTTAAAGTGCGTGGGGAAAAAGTGTGTGTGTGTGTATGTGTGTGCGTGAAGTTTAAAAACTGTAACCTACAGTTAAAATTCGGACCCACAAAAAACTCTTCTCAGGAAAGAGTCATTACCAACATGTTTTAAATTTTTGCCTCTGATAATAGTCATACATTATTCCTACAGTCAGTGTATTCCTTTGCTGCTTAAAAAGATGTGGTGATGGCCAGGCGAGGTGGTTCATGCCTGTAATCCCAGCAATTTGGGAGGCCGAGGTGGGCAGATCACCTGAGGTCAGGAGTTCAAGACCAGACTGGCCAATATGGTGAAACCCCATCTTTACTAAAAATACAAAAATTAGCAGAGTGTGGTAGCGGGCGCCTGTAACCCCAGCCACTCTGGATGCTGAGGCAGGAGAATCGTTTGAACCCAGGAAGCAGAGGAGGCTGCAGTATGCCGAGATTGCACCATTGCACTCCAGCCTGGGCAACAAGAGTAAATCTGCGTCTCACTAAAAAAAAAAAAAAAAAAAAAAAAAAAAAAAAAAAAAAAAAAAAAAAAAAAAAAAAAAAAAAGAAAAAGAAAAAGAAAAAGACATGGTAGTGAAAGTAACTGTTAAATTTCACTAGCGTTGAAAAGTATAGATGTTGTAACGTTAGGAAACAGGAAGAATATGAAGGAAAATATAAAAGTATTTTTCTTTTGCTTTAAAAAAACATGTTATTAAGGGCTGTATATAAATTGTTTATTTTACAGAGGGCTAATAAACATACTTTTTCAGAAAATCTATTTTTTTTTTTTTGGTGACTCATTAAACTGGCCTTTTAAATAGAACACCCCCGCCCACACACATACACATTTTTTAAGATGGAGTCTCCCACTGTCTCCATTGGAGTGCAGTGGCCTGATCTCGGCTCATTGCAACCTCCGCCTCTACCCCTCCAAGGTTCAAGTGATTCTCCTGCCTTAGCATCCTGAGTAGTTAGGATTACAGTGGGATTACAGGCACCCACCAACACGCTCAGCCAATTTTTTGTATTTTTAGTAGAGATGGGGTTTCACCATGTTGACCAGGTAGATCTTGAACTCCTGACCTCTTGTTTTGCCTGCTTCAGCCTCCCAAAGTGCTGGGATTACAGGTGTGAGCCACTGCACCCAGCCAAAACACATGTTTTTAAAGAAATATACTGTAAAAAGCTATATCTGATACATTTTACCCAGATCAGCCAGAAAACAAATAAAAGTGTCCAAAGGGAAAATTCTGAAAGGTAGAAACCCTAAAACTTCAGAATTATAAACTTTTGACAATTTACAAATGTAAACTTGTAAATTGTGGTTATCAATACAAATTTGTTTAACATTTTTGAAGAGTATATGTAAATCATCATCCAAATCAAAACAAAATAGTAAATTCATAGCATGGCATACAAACCTTAATTAGGACAATTAAATTTGACTCTTCATAGTCAAAGGACTAACTAAAGTTATGTCTTTATTTGTAAGTTAACTCTAATTTGCTTTAAAAATATTTTGAATCAATCTATTAATAAATACCATATGCACTTTCTTCAATTTCTGATATCCTATGGTACACACTCTTCATCCATAGTGTGAAACCACTTAAAAGAATTTTGAAATGACTTGTAAGATTAATAATCATTTACAAGAACATATCCATCCCCCCAAACACAAGGCTACACTTCACCATCAACATTTATGACAAATCTCTCAAATTTATTTTAGCCACCTGAGAATAATATTTACAATGCCCCTAAGTTTCATATGAGTAATAAAATTATGTGGCATTCTTCAACTTAACCTTCACAAAATAGCTAAGGAAAAGACATTTTAACTTTCTCAGAAGTTAGAAAAATATTTAGCTATTTTATATCATTAAATGTAACAAATTATACTTATGCAAATATTTAATATTTTATATTAATTATGATCAAGTATGCATACTTTTAGCTATTATATTTAGACTTTTGGTCTAAACCTATAGCTATGCTTTAAATATCTTAATAAACTAAATTACCGAACTCCCTAAATTTTTCTGTCAGATAAGAGAGATATATTTCTAATATTCAAAAAGTCCAGTATATTCTACAAAGTAAATAGAACATATATTTAAAAATATATATCTAAAAATTTAATTATCAGAAAAGTCCTCCTATTATTCCTGATTCTGAATGTTGGTTCTCTTCCATGCCCTCAATTAGCTAATATTCTCTCCAATCACCATGACGTGTAATAATTCTCACTGAGGTGTATGTCACAGCTTTTGTTCTCATTTCCCACCCTGTTTAATAATTCACAGTATTTCTTAGCAATCATCTTGCTCAGTATTTTCAGTTTGTTTGCTTGATTTGTTCTCAGCTATGGGTTTTCATCAAATAAAATCTTTGGAGAACAATGATATGCAATAAGTAAAAACTGCTTATTGATGGAAACGATAATGTAATAAGTAATGTTAAGAAAAAAACAATGAAATGAGGACTGCTATCATTAAGTGGGTGGGGGGTGGAAATCCACAGGATCCCTCTTCTGCCTTTATTTCTCCCAACACACACTTATCACAGAATGAAAACCATTAAACGCATCAAAATTCTTCATTTATTTTCCAAAGAAGTATGTCTGATGTTTTTCTGATTATAAAAGTAATATATTAGTTATTAAAAATGATACACTACCAAATTAAAGCAGATATTGAGCATTCTAATTTCTCAAAGATAAATACTATCAATTATTCTAGTCTTACTATACAACATATATTTTCACATCACATTATCATGCAATATGCTGTTCTAAAATCTGCTTTTTCCTTCCACTTAATAATTTCAAAAGCAACATAGCTATAAAAATATATATAATACAGTTATTACATAAATATACTATAATCTACCAAATTCATTATTGATAAATATGTAATATTTTGATATTATGGTCCTATGGTCTGAGTAGTATATCCCGCCAAATTCTGGCATTGAAAATTTGATCCCAAATAGCGTTGGAAAGTGCCAACTATGGAGAGATGTTTAGACCATGAAGGCTTCCACTCTCATGAATAGATTAAAGCTGCTATAGAAAAGGCCTTGCAGGAGAAGAATAATACTGTTCTGCCTTTCTGTCATGTGAGGACAAGCATTCCTTCTCTCTACAGGATACAGCTTTCAAGGAACCATCCTGGAAGCAGAGACTGGGCCCTAGTCTACTAGTTCCTTGATCTTGAACTTCTCAGCCTCCAGAACTGTGAGAAATACATTTCTGTTTTTATAAAATACCATAAATTACCCAGCCTGTGATATTTTGTTAGGACAGCACAAAACAGACCAAAATATATAGTAATATGATTTGACAGTTGAAGAAACTAATGCCCAAATAGAGAAAAATACCTAAATCTAGTCACATAGGCAATTAAGATTAAAAGTAGGGCAAGAAATTCATATCCCAATTTTCCATATCACCATACTGACTCACTCTTCTCCTCAAGTAAAGAAACCTAAGGCCATAGGAAGATAAGGAGAAGAAAATTTTCCCTTTGCTCTATTTCTTATTTAATGCAGAGGAGATTTTGTTCTATTACAGGACAGTTGGGAGTAGATGCTCCTTGCTGTGAACTAGTTTCCTCTCTTTATCATACTGTAAACTTCTGGCTACAGAATATATTTCTTGTTTTCTCCAATTAGTTGCCCTAGCACATATATAATCCCAGGACTCTCTCTAATATTCTAACATTTAATATCCCTTTGGATATAATAAAACAATTGCAAGTGATTATTTTTATCTTTATCTGTTGAAAACAGTAAAGTTCACCAAGGTAAGTAATGCATAAAACAAATGCCAGTAGCACTATTGTTGAGAAACCATGCTCTAAAAATAAATTACTAAAAATCTTGTACTTAAATGACTAAAACACTTGTTATGGCCAGGCATGGTGGCTCATACCTGTAATCCCAGCACTCTGGGCAGCTGAGGGTGGCAGAGTATTTGAGGTAAGGAGCTCAAGACCAGCCTAGCCAGCATGGCGAAACCTCATCTCTACTAAAAATACAAAAATGAGCCAGGCATGATGGCATGTGCCTGTGGTCCCAGCTTCTTGGGAGGCTGATGCAGGAGAATTGCTTGAACCCCGGAGGTGGAGGTTGCACAGTGAGCTGAGATTGTGCCACTGCTTTCCAGCCTGGGTGACAGAGCAAGACTCTGTCTCAAAAAAAAGAAAAAGAAAAGAAAAAAAAATATTTATTTTGTTCTAGTCCCATTCTGTCCCCAAGTTTTTATAACTCTTCTCACCATTGATGAGGCTAAAAAACTAAAAAATATAAATAATCAAAAAATTAAAAACTTTCTTAATTATTAATTGGATATAAAGCCTTTTTGGTATAATTACATCTAATTTTATTCTACTATGTACATGTACATACAATTGCTTGTGATAATAACATTGGTCAAGAAATCAGAAACCCATGAGAAACAATAGAAAACTGAACAAGTTCTAAATTATTGCAGATTATGAAATTGTAGTATATAATAGGGTACAGCTGAAGTGGTTTCTCAAATTTTTTGAAACTTTCAAATTTAAGTAAATAAAGCATAAATGTAAAATTTAACGTCCACCATAACAAAATGTCACAAGTTACTTATACCGGAACCAGAAATAGTAGGACCAAAGTTTTCCATGGATGCAAGGGGTTTGTATTGGCCTATGTAATTGGCATTCCTCATCCATGCTCCAAATTCAGTTTGAATGATGTCTTTTTATCGCCCAATAACGTTTCCTCTGAGTAAAATTCTTGAATCATCAATTACATACTTCCCTCTTAGCTACAGTCCTTTTTAACTTATATATTATATTTTCAAAAGTTAACATTTTTTCCTGAAATATTCAAGATGATTATGAAAACTATGATAGCACAAAATAAAGTGCCGCTTGATTGTTACCTGAGAAATTTTAGAAACTAAGTAGCCAATCTGAGTAATTCAAGTATAAAGGAAAGAAAAGAAAAAATAAAACACATACAGGACGTTTTTAGAGGAAGGTGTACTAAATTTCTTTAATTATAACTATGAAGTACTGTCTTTGGAGGCAATCACTTTATTTTTTCATTTAATTCAGCAAGTAAAGGTCTGATTTCTTATATATTAATGTTTTAAACTGATAATAAGTAATACTGAGAAAAAAATGGATACTTTTTCTGAGTTAATTATCCAAATCTAAAATAAGCACTTTCTGACAAAATAATGGATACACTGTTATGTTAAAATTGATTATTGTATCCATCATGCAATAAATATCTATATGTGATATTTAGTCAGCTCAAAGATTTTTTGTATGTCACATAAAAAAGGGTTGTTACATAATATATATCTAGAGGGCTATATTTAAATACAGAAATGTTTTCATTATGTAATATATAAAGTTGATACAATATGTTACTTATAGATTTATAAAAAGTTATTTCAGTAATGTGGCATATGTTCATTTTGTCTGTGATACCATTGCTATTCTAAGTACTAAGTTTATAAGTCTTCTAAAGCCACAATAACATGTTCATGGGACCAATGATCAGCATCAGTTCAATCATAGAACACTTTAAATAAAGGTCAAGTTTCAGGGAAAACATTGTCAGTTGTTAAGACTTTATAACGTAAGCTCTGAGTTTCTCTATATCTCACTAATATGTTAGAAGTCCTCAGAAGCTTGATGGTCTATGAAGTCTGTTATTTAGTTGTATTCAATAATTATATAATATACAATTGTGAGTCTGAAATAATCACTAAAAATATGTTGAGAAGGATTTGATCCTTGCTCTTGATAATGAGTCAGGGTCTCTTTTATAGTATAGTTATTTCTTTAATCTACTGTTAGTGTAAAAATGAATTAAAAAATATTTCTTCTTATTTTTTCTATTTGATTCTTGTTATAGAGTACTATCTTTTTAAATTTATATCCAAAGTGCACATTTTATTGCAAAATACTGTTAATATTCATAGATAAATAGCAAACGCATACTTAGAAAAAATAACACCCACTGCTGTCTGTTATCTACCAAATATATTTTTATATCTTGAAGGTATAATTCCATACCTTCTTTTATGATAACACATTAAAAACCATACTCTAAAAACATGAACTATATACATTTCATATTTTTCTATAATTTTTACACAATTTGGGAATTATATAGTAAATTAACAAAAAGTTTCATTAGGTTAATATAATTTTGATAGCTTTATAAAAATAAAAAGTAAAATCTGGTTTTGTTTGCTAGATTGTTGATTTTCCTTTATATTATAGATCTGTATCTTTAGGTATAGCAGTTTGGAGTTAAATCATGCACTTTACAAAAAAACAATGTAGCCTAAGCCTTCAAGATTTCTGATACATACAACTGAAATACTTAATCCTGGTTCAGTGATACGTTTCTGGAATAATATACATCTCCACATAAAATAAAACACTTTCTATTATTTAGCTTGTCAAAGATCTACAGTTTTCATGACAGGATTATAAAAACTGATCATCAGATTGAAACACTGGAAGTATTTATTAATAACTAATGCTATTGGTATTAATAAATAAGGGTTTGGAACAAATAACCTTGCAAGGAAAGTACACTCTGTGGGACAAGTATTGTTATCACTTACTAGCTCTTCCTGAAGTTGGGAAATGAATTCATCCTTCTCTTTCAGCTGCAGCTTGAGCATCGAGCATTCATCTTTCATTATATCCTATAAAAACATCAAAGAGACGGCAAAATAGGCTTAGCCTTTTCACTTTGCTCTTGATAAGGAAAGTCAGCTTCACACAGTGGGAGATAATTGCATCTGACTAATGAAACTCAAATTCCCTCTACAGTATGATATTTTTCATAATATATTCTTAGTTGTAAAAAATAAGAACGCATCCAAAAATGCTATTATGCTATATACAATCAAGTATGTATACACGCATACACACACACATGCATGTTTGTGCTTAGTTTTTTTGTTTTCTTTTTTGTATACCTCTATCCATTTATTTGCCTAGGACAGAAACCAGGAATCTATCCTAAATTATACCCTCTCACTTTTGTGCATATATAATAAGTAGAATAAAAATAACTCTACATTTAAAAAAATACTGACATGGCTTGGCTCGGTGTCCCCACCCAAATCTCATCTCTAATTGTAATCCCCACATATGGAGGGAGGGACTGGTGGGAGGTAACTGGATCACAGGGGTGATTTCCCTCATGCTATTCTCGTGTTAGTGAGAAAGCTCTCATGAGAACTGATGGTTTAAAAGTGGCAGTTTCCCCTGAGCACTCTATCACTCTTGTCACCTTGTGAGGACATGCCTTACTTCCCCTTAGCCTTCCACCATGATTATAGGTTTCCTGAGGCCTCCCCAGCAATAAGAAACTGTGAGTCAATTAAACTATTTTCCTTTATAAATTACTCAGTCTTAGATTATTCTTTATCACAATGTGAAAAGTGACTAATATAGACAATTGGTGCTTGAAGTGGGGCACTGCTATAAAGGAAACCTGAAAATGCGGAAGCAACTTTGGAACTGGGTAATGGGCAGAGGTTGGAACAGTTTGGAGGGCTCAGAAGACAGAGAGATGTGGGAAAGTCTGGAGCTTCCCAGAAACTTGAATGGTTTTGATCAAGATGCTGATGGCGATATGGACAACAAAGTCCAGGCTGAGGTGGTCTCAGATGAAGATAAGGAACTTCTTGGGAACTGGAGTAAAGGTCACTATCGCTATGCTTTAGCAAAGAGATTGGTGGCACTTTGTCACTGCCCTAGAGATCTGTGAAATTTTGAACTTCAGGGAAATGATTTAGGGTATCTGGTGGAAGAAATTTCTAAGCAGCTAAGCATTCAAGGGGTGACCCAGCTGATTCTGAATGCATTCAGTCATACGCATTCAAAAAGACATTATTTGAAACAGGCACTTTTATTTAAAAGGGAAGCAGAGCATAAAAGTTTGAAAAATTTGCAGCCTGACCATGTGGTAGAAAAGAAAAACCCATTTTCTGGGGAAAAATTCAAGCTGACTGCAGAAAATTGCATAAGTAATGAAGAGCCAAATGTTAGTAACTAAGGAAATGGTGAAAATGTCTCCAGGGCATTTCAGAGATATTCAGGGCAGCCTTTCCCATCACAGGACTTCAGCCTCTCCCAAAAAGGACAGCAGTCTCTCTCATGATAGGACAGGAAGCATAGGAGAAAAAAATAGTTTTGTGGTCTGGGCCCAGGGCCCTGCTGCTCTGTGTAGCCTTGGGGCATGGCAGCGGAGCTGCTAACAGTCATGGCTAACAGGGGCCAGTGTACAGCCCAGGTCTTTGCTTTAGAGGGTATAAGCCCCAAGCATTGTTGGCTTACATGTGGTGTTGGGCCTGTGGGAGCACAGAAGAAAGAGTTGAGATTTGGGAACCTCTGTCTAGATTTCAGAGACTGTATGGAAATGCCTGGATGTCCAGGAAGAAGTCTGTTGCAGGGGTAGAGCCCTTATAGAGAACCTCTGCTAGGGCAGTGTGAAAGGGAAATATGGGGTTGGAGCCCCCACACAGAGTCCCCACTGGGGCACTGCCTAGTGAAGCTGTGAAAAGAAGGTCACTGTCCTCCAGACCGCAGAATCACAGATCCATCAACAGCTTGCATAATGTGCTGGAAAAGCCACAGGCATTGTATTAGATTGTTTTCAAGCTGCTGATAAAGACATACCTGAGACTGAGAATAAAAAGAGGTTAAATTGAACCTACGTTTCACATGGCAAGGGAGGCCTCAGAATCATGGTGGGAGGTGCAAGGCATTTCTTACATGGCAGCAGCAGGAGAAAAATGAGGAAGAAGAAAAAGTGGAAATGCCTGATAAACCCATCAGATCTTGTGAAATTTATTCACTATCATGAGAATAGCATGGGAAAGACCAGCCCCCATGATTCAATTTACCTCCCCCTGGGTCCTGCCCATACACACATGGGAATTCTGGGAGACATAATTCAAGTTGAGATTTGGGTAGAGACACAGACAAACTATAATAGGCACTCAACACCAGGCTGTGAAAGCAGCCACAGGGGATACACCCCACAGAGCCACAGGGGTGGAGCTACCAAAGGCCATGGGAGCCCACCCCTTGCATCAGGATTCCCTGGATGTGAGACACAGAGTCAAACGAGATTTTGGAGCTTTAAGATTTAATGACCGCTCCACCAGGTTTTGGACTCCCATGGGGCCTGTGACCCCTTTGTTTTGGCCGATTCCTCCCATTTGGAATAAGAACATTTATCCAATGCCTGTACCTCCATTGTATCTTGGAAGTAAGTAACTTGCTTTTGATTTTACAATAGATGAGAGAGACTTGCCTTATCTCAGATGACACTTTGTACTTGGACTTTTAAGCTAATGCTGTAATGAGTTAAGACTCTTGCTCATAGGTGAGAGAGACTTGTCTTATCTCAGGTGAGACCTTGTACTTGGACTTTTGAGCTAATGTTGTAATGAGTTAAGACTTTGGGAGACTTTCACGAAGGCAAGATTAGTTTTTAAATGTGAAAAGAACATGAAATTTGGGTGGGGCCAAGGGTGGAATGAAATGGTTTGTCTCTGTGACCTCACACAAATCTTATCTTGAATTGTAATTCCCATGTATCACAAGAGGGACCTGGTGGGAGTTGACTGGATCACAGGCATGGTTTCCCCCATGCTGTTCTGGTAATAGTGAGGGAGTTCTCATGAGATCTGATGGCTTAAAAGTGGCAGTTTCCCCTAAGCTCTTCTCTTTCCTGCTGCTTTGTGAAGAAGTGCCTTGCTTTCCTTCAACCATCATTTTCAGTTTCCTTAGGCCTCCCCAGCCATACGGAATTGTGAATCAATTAAACTTCTTTGTTTAATATATTACCCACTCTCAGGTTGTTCTTTATAGTGGTGTGAAAATGGACTAATACAGAGGCTGTATCTACCATTTGTTGCCTGGCTATAATTAAATTAATTATCAAACCAATATCCATATTACAGAGCTCATCTTTAATGATGTCCCTGTTAAAATTGTGCCATTTGTTAGAGCTCGATCTTTGGGCATTTAATCTCCTCACTCTGCATGTACACCCAACCACAACCTCTATGTACACAATATATCCACATCCACGGCCTAAACTACTTTATGCTGGTATGATGGATAATACTGAGGGTGAGCTTTATTGGGTTAAAGGATACAAAGTATTGATCCAGGGTGTGTCTGTGAGGCTGTTGCCTAAGGAGATTAACATTTGAGTCACAGGGCTGGGAAAGGCAGACCCACCCTTAATCTGTGTGGGTACAATCTAATCAGCTGCCAATGTAGCTAGAATATAAGCAGGCAGAAAAATCTGAAAAGAGAGGCTGGCCCAGCCTCCCAGCCGACTCCTGGGCTGGATGCTTTAACTGGATTCCAAGTTCCTCAGTTTAGGAATTCAGACTGGCTGTCCTTGCTTCTCAGCCTGCAGATGGCCTATTGTGGCACCTTGTTATCATGTTAGTTAATATTTAATAAACTCCCCTTTATA
>NW_016107724.1:1233585-1261308 GCF_001604975.1 Cebus imitator | reverse complement strand
ATATTAACTAACATGATAACAAGGTGCCACAATAGGCCATCTGCAGGCTGAGAAGCAAGGACAGCCAGTCTGAATATATATATATATATATTATATATATATAATATATTTATATATAATATATATATATATATATATATATTCCATGAGTTCTATCCCTCTAAAGAACCCCTGACTAATACAGCTTGTAACTACCAGATACAACTGGTTAATCCAGAATTATCTGTATTCCAAGCTCCACCTCTTATGTACAAGTACTCACTAAACATATACTCAACACTGTTCCACAGACACTCCAACTCAACATCTTCCTTCCCCACCTTGAGACGTCACTTCTGCTGATTTCCCCATTATCTTCCTATTTCCTAAAATAATAATCAGGAAGCCATCATATATGTTCAGCTGCTACTCACTTTGAACCAAATATGAAATCAAATTTAATCTCTACTTCTTCAGTATTTCTTGGACTTACTACTCTCTATTCCACATTGTCTACATACTTGTTGCTTCTTACCTAAATTTCTGTAATTGCTTCTTGTCTCCAAAGTGACTTTTCTTCTCTCTATCTCTATCACCTTCCCTACTTGCCAGAGAGATTTTTCTTAGTAGGAATTAAATTTATCACTTCCTAATTTAACAGTGAATCATCCCCTCCTTCAGAAAGAAAATCAAAACTCTTCAACATAGCATATTGTACCCCTGATTATCTGTTATTTGCTTATTTCTGGAGCTGAAAAGTTTTTGACTTTCAACCTCCTCACAACATCGTTCACTCTTACAGAACTGAAATGCATATTGTTTCACATCTCCTCACTTTACACATGCAAATTTCTGGATTTTATTGCCTTCTACCAACTGTACCCTTCTCTCCCTCATAATACCTCATGCTCTAAGACACATCTCAAGAATTACTGTTTATTTTACTAGAAAGATTCCCCCTTTTGGCTAGTAACACATCCCTTTAGGGATGTTCCATAGCATCCATACCATATATCATTTCATGCAACATTTAAAGTGTTTTTTGCTTTTTCTCCAGCCTCATGAACTAGTTTTATTCCCTATTTGAGCATACAGTTTCTATTTCATTAGCATGTTATTGCACCAAATATAATAACCGGCACACATAAGATACTCAGATTTCCTGGGCATGGTGGCTCTTGCTTATAATCCCAGTACTTTGGGAGTCCAAGGCAGGATGATCACTTGAGCCCAGGGCTTCCAGACTGGCCTGGATAACACAGTGAAACACCATCTCTATTTGAAAAAAAGAAGATGTTCAAATTCATGTTTCTTTCCAATAGAATTACTAAATAAGCAGTATAAACATTAGCAGTATAACCATTGTCCCTGAAATCTGGCACCCTCATCTGAGCTGACAAGGAACAACAACAACAAAAACAGCTAAAAAAACTAGAGAAAACATAATACCTATTTATTAATACCTGTTTATTCTAGTTCTCATGGCAGAATTTCTACTTTTTCTATACTGAGCAATAAATCTAATCAGCCAAATTAGATTTATTGCTCAGTATACCAATAAATCTTATTTATTTATTTAGTGACGGTATCACTCTGCCAAGTAGGCTGAAGTATAGTGGCTCAATCAAGGCTCACTGTAACCTTAAAGTCCTGGGCTCAAGCAATCTTCCTGCCTTGGCCTCTCAGGTACATAGGACTGCAGGCATGCAACCACATTCAACTAATTTTTTTACCATATTTTTAAAATTTTAATTTTATTGTTTCATTATTATTTCAATAGCTTTAGGGGTACAAGTAGTTTTTGGTTACACGGATGAATTGTATGGTGGTGAAGTCTGAGCTTTTACTGTACCTATCACCTAAATAGTGTACATTGTACCCAATAGGTAATTTTCATCCCCTCACTCCCTTCACACCTTCCCTGCTTCTAAGTCTCCAGTGTCTATTATGTCACTCTATAATATGATATAATGATATAATATGATATCATATGATATAATGCCAAGTGATAAGCCTTGGCATACCCACAGCTTAGCTCCCATTTATAAATGAGAACATGTGGTATTTAGTTTTCCATTCCTGAATTACTTCACATAGGACAATGGCCTCCAGTCCCATCCAAGTTGCTGCAAAAGACATTCATTATTTTGTTATTTTTGTTATTTTTATGGCTAAATAGTATTCCATGGTGTGTGTATGCACACACACACACACACACACACACACACACATATGTATATATTTAAAAGGATCTTGCTCTGTCACCAAGGCTGGAGTACAGTGGTATGATTAGCTTACTGTAACCTGAACTTTCTGTTCTTAAAGGATCCTCCTGACTCAGTCTCTTGAGTAACTAGGACTACAGGCATATGCCACCGTGCCTGGCTAATTTTTTTATTTGTGTGAAAATGGGATCTCACTTTGTTGCTCAGACTGGTCTCAAACTCCTGGCCTCAAGTGATACTCCTACCCCAGCGTCCCAAAATGTGGGGATTAGCCTGACTTCTATCATATTTTCTTTTTTTGTTTTTATTGCATTTTAGGTTTTGGCTCATATTTTCTTTACTCATTTTTCAGTTAATAGCCACTTAGCTTGATTCGATATCTTTGCAATTGTGAATTGTGCAGTGATAAACATATACATACAGATGTGTTTTTGTTATAATGAATTATTTTCCTTTGGGTAGATACCAGTAGTGAGATTGTGAATTTAATAGCAGATGCACTTTTAGTTCTTTGAGAGATCTCCATACTATTTTCTGTAGAGGTTGTACTAATTTATTATTTACAGTCCCACCAGCAGTGTATAAGCATTCCATTTTCATTATTCACCACATTCATGCTAACATCTATTGTTTTCTGAATTTTTAATAATGACTATTCTGGATAAGGTGACATCTCATTGTGGTTTTAGTGCACATTTCCCTGATGGTTAGTGATGTTGAGCATTTTTTTTCATATGTTTGTTGGCCATTTATTTATCTTATGTTGAGAAATTATTGCTTATGTCATTTACCCAGTTTTTAATAAGATTATTTATTGTTTTCTTGCTGATTTGAGTTCCTTGTAGATTCTAGATATTAGTCCTTTGTCAATGTAAAGATGGTTAGTGATGTTAAGCATTTTTTCATATGCTTGTTGGCCATTTGCATAACTTATTTTGAGAAATGTCTGCTTATGTCATTTACCCAATTTTTAATGGGATTATTTACTTTTTCTTGCTGATTTGGGGTCATTGTAGCTTCTAGATATTAGTCCTTTGTCAATATACAGATGGCAAATATTTTCTCTTATTCTATAAGTTGTCTGTTTACTCTGTTAATTATTTCTTTTGTTATATAGAAGCTTTGAAGTTTAATTAGGTCTTATTTATTAATTTTCCTTTTTGTTACATTTGTTTTTGAGGTCATAGTCACAAATTCTTTCTCTAAGCCAGTGCTTAGAAGAGTTTGTCTTAGGTTTTTCAATAGAATTTTTTATGGTTTTAGGGCTTAGATTTAAGTCTTTAATCTATTTTCAGTTAAGTTTTGTACACGGTGAGAATAGGGATCCAGTTTCATTTTTCTGCACCTGGCTATCCAGTTTTCCCAGCATAATTTATTGAATAGGGTGCCCTTTGCCTAGTGTATGTTTTTGTTGGCTTTATTAAAGACCAGTTGGCTGTTGTATTTAGCTTTATTTCTGGGTTCTCTATTCTGTTCTATTGGTCTATGTATCTACTTTTATATCGGTACTATGCTGTTTTGCTTTCTATAGCCTTGTAGTAAAGTTTGATGTAATGTGATGCTTCCAGGTTTATTCTTTTTGCTTAGGATCGCTTTGGCTATTTGCACTCTTTTTTGGTTCTATATAAATTTAATTCTTTTTTTCTAATTCTGCAAAAAATGATGTTGGGGTATTTTGATAGGAATTGCATTGAATCTATAGATGGCTTTGGACAGTATGGTCATTTTAACAATATTGATTCTAACAGTTCATGAACATAAACATAGGATGTATTTCCATTTGTTTATGTCATATATGATATTTTTCATCAGTGTTTTATAGTTCTTCTTATAGAAATCTTTTATCTCCTTGGTGAAGTGTATTTTTAAGGTTTGTTTGTGTTTGTTTTGCTAATATAAATGTGGCTGAGTTCTTCATTTGATTCTTACCATGGTCATTATTTTGCCCAGATAATTTTAAAATATTTTGTTGAGGTGCAGTTGCTTTATGTTGTCCAGGCTGGCCTCAATCTTCAGATCCTGGCATCTCAGAGAGGTAGGATTACAAATGTGAGCCACCACGCCTGGCTTAATTCTAATTTATTAATACCTCTTCATTTGCTAACAATCAGCTTGACTGGGAGGAAGATGTGTATTCACTCTTTTTGTTCCATCTTTTTTATAGTAGTCCAATTTCTTCCCCAAATCATAGGTATTTTGGACAGGGATAATACTCATTTTGAACACTTATACTCCTATACTCTAAATATTACTGTTAATGGAAAAAGGTTTAATCTGCTCTGTATTGCAAAAGAAATATTAATATTAGCATATTGGGAGGCAAGTAAGATAATAATCATGTTTCTTAGAATTAGAGCAATATAGAATCAAATCCTGGATGCTGCTAGTAACTAGCCAGGTGGTTTTGTGCTAGTTACTTAAGTTTTTTAGTCCCATGGAAATTTCTGTAGAGGTTAATGATGACACTAACCTATAAACTACCTTACGACAAAGACTCTATTGTATTAGTACTTACATTACCAAATTCTTGCATTATATGTCACTTAAGAACAGTTAGTTTTGTTCATAAAATGTCACAGGTTGTTTCTTCAGGAATCAAATGGAGTTAAGAGTGCACAAAGTTTATTAACAAAGGGAAAGGAAAGGAAATATGAAGAAAAAAAAAACAAAGAAAAAGATTCGGAATTGAGTAGGGGACAGTCAAACCATGATTTATACTGACAAGTTATCTGTCAGCAAAACAAGGGGCTCATAGCTAAGATTTTGTTAGAGAAATCCCCACGTTGAGCAAAAGTGGGCTGGCTCTTGTAGCACTCCCTTGTTCAGTCACTGGTTATGGAGTGCCTCATGACTAGCTAGATCTCAGCAATCACCACCTTATTCAGCCTTTGTCTCAGACCACCCAGTGATAAGCTTGAACTTCAGCTGGTGAGCTGAGGCTGGCCCTGAAGAAGCTTAATGGCTGTAGTCAGCCAACCATACCCTTGGAAGCTGGTCAGTGAGTCCTTTATTGAGATGGAATCTTAGATTTGGCCTATATCTGTTACCATTGTTTTTGTTGAACAATGAAAAACGGTATTTTTGTATTAATTATCATTTTGTTAATTAAATAGTTTAAATAGGACATTTGCCTATATTGTAGCTACTAGGAACTACAAAGAAACTTGGTTTCCCAAAACTATGCTCACTTTAAAATTTTTTCAGATTTTATTCCTGGGAAAATTTTTGAAGGAATTTACAATCTCATAGCATTAAACCAGGTAGATGCTAATATATCATTTACATTCATTTCTGGAATAACACCTATAAAATATTTATTATATGCCAACAGAAGACAATTTATAAAAACCTTCTCTATGAATGGCTTTGCAAATGAATTTTAGCTACCCACCATGTCTTTAGTTGTATAGATATACAGTGGCAACATTCACATAAGTATTAGGTTGGTGCAAAAGTAATTGCATCTTTTGATATAACTTTTATAACAAAAACCACAATTACTTTAGCACCAACCTAAAATATCTATCAAGCAGGCAAAATGAAAGCTTCTGAACACTTCCTCTCAAATGAGAGTTAATAGCAATCATCCATCAAAATTCTCATTATATTTGCAAAATTCTAGAACATATTTGTGAGGATGATCTATTGAGTTAGAAATCATATTGATGTGTAGAATTAATAGGATTTTAATATTCTTGGTATTCAAAATAAAGTTACTCCATTAACCTGTAGGCTAATGTAACCAATTTAACCTTGTGCTTATAAAAATGCATATTATTCATTGATAGGAAAAATATAATTTAATAATTATGACATTCTTTGTTTCTCATTCAAGTATAATTAATTTTTCAGACTAAAATTCAATTATATTATTTTTTACTTCAGTAATTATTCATAAATATGGAAATCAGTGTGGTAAAGATGGCTGTAAATCCTTTGCTAGTATTCCTATTGAAAAGTGGAGTCTAATGTTCCTGTCCTTGCATCTGGGCTGGTCTTATTGACTTGCATGATTAATAGAATATGATGACTCTGCATGACTTTCAGGATTAGATCAGGAAGGCTTTTCAACTTCCATCATGGTCTCTTATAATGATTCCTCTGAAGCTATTACTTGCAGAAAGAACCCAGCAGCCACGCTGAGAAGCAGAAACAACATGGTGCTTCCATTGACAGCTTCATACGAGCTCCCAAAAGACACTCAGCATCAACTGCCAGCTGTGAGAATGAGCTACCTTGGACATCTAGGCTGGCAGAGTCTTCAAGTGCCTAAAGGCCCAGCTAAAATCTCACTCTAACTCCTGAGAAACACAAGGCTAGAACCGCCCAGTGAATCATTCCCAAGTTCTTGACATATAAAATTGTGAATTAAATGAAACTATAGTTTTAAGCCACTAAATTTTGAAATAACCTGTTACAAGATCATCCAAACATAAAGACAAACTCCAAATTATTATAGTTGGGATTAGTATAAATTATGCCATCATAGTTGTATAAAAATACATACAGTAAATTTTTTAAAATACATATTTTGTGCTTTAATTTTCTATTTTTGTGATTTAAATTATATTCAGAATTATTTTCAAATAGCTCATTTCAAGCATATCAGTAATATTTATGTTCTTATGATATAACCTACTAAAGAATCTGAAATACAGATAAAAAAACAATATACAAGTGATTTTATTCCTGTACTTTTGTTTTATAAATTTGGAAATTTGAAGCCACATACTCAGAAATTTGGGTAGTTTGTACCAGGTTCATTTTCCTGACTCCAGTTCTACAAATTTGATAATGCATTTTGCCTCTATTTGGAATTATCTCATTGTTTGAGAATTATCTAAATAGCAATCAAGTGTCAAAAAATAAAAGCAAGTAGAATCTGTAAATCATCTTAACAATAATATTATGCTGAAATTAAAAATACAAATTAAAAAACCAATAATAATTTCTAATTCTCACAAACCTCCCAATAACTCCTACAGTAAAATTATGAACATAATTCTTCGCTTCTCAAACACATCAAGTTTGACATTGAGTTATCATGACTTTCTATTTGTAGACTTCTGGTCTTCTCTCTAGAGGACTTTACCGTGTGATTTACAAGATTTTTCCTCATTCTTGTAAACAAAAAGTTCAAAAGATTAAAACATAAAGAAAATAGGCAACTTTATCAGTGCAAAGGACAGAATTTTATGAACAAACGAAAAAATAAAAAAAGAAAAAGAAAAAAGGAATATGGTTGAGGAGGACAGAGGTCAGAGATTAGAAAACACAAGGATGTGTAATCATTGACAATATATTCTGCTCTACTAAAAAAGTGACCTCATATAATTCTTATGTTGACTTCGCTTCAAAGTAGCATGTTGCCTGCAACACGTTGGTAGCTAGAGAAATAAAGGAGTGGAGGCATACAGTCAACCAGATAGTTCCGTGGGAGGCACTGCTTTTCAAATATTGAAAACAAGGAAAATAAAACCATCATTTTATTTCTTTATTAGTTAGATTAAAACAATCAAAAAATATTTCATATATCAATTTAGCATTAATAATTACTACTTGACACTACAAAATTTTTTTTATAAACATTAACTAAAAAGATCATTGTAGATCCATCTTTATATCCTCACTTAAGAGATTAACATTCCATTGATTTATAATAAATGTACTTTTTAAATGAATACTATTTAAAAATTTAAGAAGCATAATATTTTTATGATATTTTTACTGATTATATGACTATATTTACTAGATGTAAAATGCACAGTTTGCCCACAGAATTATATATATGTATTTTTAAAGAACTAACAAATATATTAGCAAACAACAGCATAGATTGTATATCCTAAGTCTTTTTTACAGTTTTGAAAGAAAACTAAACAAATGATTCTTAGACATTATATTTACTCTGATTTACTTTGGTATTCATATGAAATGTTGATGAAGTTTACAAATAAAACACAAATTATTATGTAATTTAAAAATATACACATGATAAAAGTAAATGGTATTTATTTAGTATTGAAATTGTCAGAAATTTCTCTTTTACATGATGGTCAGGAACAAACAGTTGTTCAAAGCCAGTATGTTAGAAATGTATTTTTTAACATATTAGTCAAAGAAGGAAACAGTATTATGTCTTGACACAGTGGTGTAGCTCCTTGGATTTTCAAACAATTGAGAAAGAATGTTTGGATATCAGCATAATCTTTTCAACAGTGAATGGGACTCTTAGACTATCTTAGAAATTCTTACTGACATTAATCTCTCTAAAAATAACAATACCACCTTATATTTATATAGGAGCTTCATAATTTAACAACACTCCTTTGTATAAAACTATGTTTCACTATCACAATCTTTCTTAACTTGTTATTGAAAAAATGTTACATTTCTGGAATAAGCAGGGTTTCAGATATAAAAAGGAAGCAGAGAAAGTAGTTGTAGCAAAGATGAAATAAAAGAAAAACATACATCACAATAACAAAAATAAAGATGAAATAAAAGGAAAACATATAATAACATAAAGTGTTCATCAACTTCTCAATAAAATTCACGGAAGTCCTACTTTTTTTTGAATAGTTAAAAACATTAGCTTACAATGATAAATTTGTTAAGATGTTAAAAAAGTTCCATGAGACTACGTTCTTGTCATTTCCAAGTTGTTAGTGCCTTCTTTGTTTCATTTTGTGAACTAACAATAAAAAATAATGAGGCTGTATAACTTTTCTAATGTTCTAATGTAATCCACCCATATATTACTGATTTTTTCTAATTATACAGTAAGTGAAGAGAGCATTTCAACCTAAGTAACTATCCTAATGAAAACACTACTCAAGACTTTCCCTATTTTTTCTTTGTTTTATCCAGTTCTTTCGTAAAAATTGAAATTTAAAGACAAACATTGGCATTTACTTTTCTAAAGCCATACTAAAATGATAGTATTTTTCAGGTAGAATAATAAGAACCAAATTATTACTCAGGGTCATAGAATGAGTTATTAGGCATGACAAATTAGTTTTTTGATCTCCTAAATCCCATGGGTTTCATTAAAATCAATTTGGAACTATATTTAAGACATAAATTGCTTTACAAACTCATCAACAATGAGCTTCTTAACAGAAGCAGTCAACAATTGATAAAGCAATAACTTATACTGTCTCACTGGAATTTCTTGATAAGAAATTCTAGGAGAAAGAAATGTCTTTAAGAAGTTGTGAGATTCTCTTGATTCCAGCATTTTTGTTTCCCAGAGAAGACAGCTAGTAAATGCTACATTCTACCTATATTTCTTAAGCAAGGTAAGAAATTGTTTACATGTCCCTTCCCACAATGTAAACCATACATCAAAAAAATGAAAAAATAAACAGGCAGGCACAGATCATATGTGTGTAATCCCAACACATTGGCAGGCCAAGGCAGAAGGATTTCCTTAGCCCAGGAGTTTGAGACCAGACTGGGTGACATGGTGAGACCTTGTCTGGGGGGGGCGGGGAGGGGAGGAGGAGGAGGAGGAGGAGGGGGAAGGGGAGGGGGAGGGGGAGGGGGAGGGGGAGAGGGAGAAGGAGAAGGAGAAGGAGAAGAAGAAAAGAAAAAAAATGGTTTAAAACATAATGTTAGAAGTTCCTTTCTGTTATAAAGCATGCTTATTGGCTTCTTGTGGTTTACATAGGAATAGGGGAAATTTTATCTATTCATCTACGTAAATCTCCTAAGTAAGAAATTATGGGAAACAGCTCCCACCAATGGACCAAGATTACTGGCATGCTTCTAACAGACCTTCAGAGGGAAGGCACCAAGAGTAAACAGACAAAAGACACAGAACTTTGGCTGAAGCAGGAGAAAGCTGGAAACTCTACATGGGTCTACCACGCAATAGGACTTATTCCTGGCCCCCAGTGGCTCCTAGGAAATGAATGAGTTGAACTGGTAAGGAGCAACCTGCTCTCCTCATGGACCTCTGAATCTCTGGCAGGAGAAGACCCTTTGACCACCACAGACACTTGCGTTGGCAGGGAGAGATGCTTAAAGAAGTGTTAGGGGCAGCAAGCCAGCTGATGTGGAGTCCAGAGGTTTTGATGTGGGAGGATGTGTAGCAGAGTATGGCCAGGGACAGCCACCCCTTTGGCTCCACTTTCTCCCACAGGAGACATTAGCCGTAGGGGAATGGCTGGACCTGAATTCTGTTGGGCAGTTTTGTCCATCATATATGGCTGGTCCGACCAACCACCCCTCAGTTTTCTGTCCTCTCCTGGGGCCCCAGACTGGCCATGACTGCTTGCAGGGCAGTCTCCGGTTACCTGGGAGCCCACAACTTCTGCACTGGTGGACTGTGCCTGAGCTGCAGAGAGCTCTAGTGGCATAGCAGCCTCCACACTACTTCCCCATACTGCAGCTTCCTCATGGAAACTCCCAACATCACTTTACTGGTATTTGTCTCCCCAAGTGGATTTTGCTTTGCTTACCTCACAGACTGCAGAAGTGCAGCCTATCCCCGACCCTCCACCAACTGCCACCATTGCAGACACAGCCTTGGCAGGCACATAACCAGCCAACCCTTCTCCCTGCCAGCACCCTGCCCTTGTGCTAATACTGCACAGTGAACAGCAGATCCTCCATTGCACTGAGTGACCACTCCACCTTCTGGGGCAGAGAGAAGAAACCCAGACCTGTGCCCACCAACACCCCAGCCCTGAGCCAACAGTGCCTCCAGTGTGATCATGCACAAAGTTACCAACAAATAAGACCTCCTCATCCCCAAGCTGTGCTGCCTTCACCACTGAGGTGAATGCCTGAAGGGAGGCAGTAACCATGACATCTGTGGCACCCTGCTGCAATTGCCACTACTATTGCTGCTGGCATGTGGGAACAAGGATAGATCCCACTATCACTGCACTAAAAAACACTTTGCCTGGCACCACCACCTTCCCTCTCCCCTGCCCACCCCACAGTGGGTTCCTAACATCAAGAGAAGCCAGAGAACAAAGTTGTGGCTTAATACAAGCACCCCAAAGTGAGAGCACACAGTTAAGGAGTTGGGAGATGAGCTTTGACCTCCTAAAATCCTCCAGAAACAAAAAGCCAGTCAGCTGAATTCACAGAATATCAATCAAACCTTCAAGGTCAACAAATAAAAGGATTATTAAAAATCCATGCAAAGGTCAGCAACATCCAAGATTAAAGGTAGATAAGCCTATAAAAATGAAATAGAATCAGTCCAAGAACTGTTTCAACCCAAAAGGCCAGAATGCCTTTTTATTCTCTAAATGATCACATCACCTCTCCAGAATAGGTTCTAAACCAGGCTGAGATGGCTGAAATGACAGAAATAGAATTCAGGATATGGATATGAATGAACATCACTGAGCTACAAAAGTATGTTAAAATCCAGCATAAGGAAGCTAAAAATCATGATAAATAATGCAGGTACTGACAAACAAAATAGCCAGTATAGAAAATAATGTACCAACCCGATGAGCTGAAAAACACACTACAAGAATTTTATAATGCAATCACAAGTATCAATAGCAGAATACACCAAGAAAAGGAAATAATCTCAGAAATTGAGGACTAGCTTTCTGAAATAAGACAGTCAGAAGACAAGAATAGAGAAAAAATAACGAAAAGGAACACACAAAAAAACCTCTGAGAAATATGGGATTTCATGAATTGATCAAACTTACAACTCTTTGGTATCCTGGAAAGATACGCAAGAATAGAGCCAACTTGGAAACCATGTGTCATATTATCCATGAAAACTTCCCCAATCTCCATATGGAGGCCAACATTCAAATTCATAAAATGCAGAGAACCCCAACAAAACACTTTAAAAGAAGATCATCCCCAATACACATATTCATCAGATTCTCCAAGGGTGAAAGGAAAGAAAAAATGTTAAAGGGAGCTAGAGAGAAAGGCCAAGTCACCTACAAAGGGAAGCCCATCAGGCTAACAGCAGACGTCTTAGCGGAAACCCTATAAGCCAAAAGATGTTGGGGGCCTACATTCAATATTCTTCAAGAAATAATTCAAACCCAGTATTTCATACCTGGCCAAACTAAGCTTCATAAGAGAAGAAAAAATAAGAACTTTTTTAGATAAGCAAATGCTGAGGGAATTTGTTACCACCAGACCTGCCTTAAAAGAGCTCCTGAAGGAAGTACTAAATATGGAAAGGAAAAATAATTACCAGCCACTACAAAAACATACTAACTTACAGATCAGTGACACTGAAACAACCACATAAACAAGTCTACAAAATAAACAGTTAACATTGTGGTAAAAGAATCAAATCTACAAATATCCATACTAACCCTGAATGTAAATGGGCTAAATTCCTCAATTAAAAGGAACAGAGTGGCAAGCTGGATAAGGAAATCACAAGACCCATTTTCATGGTGTCTTCAAGAGACCTATCTCACATGCAATTGCATAGGCTCAAAATAAAGGGATGTGGAAAAATCTACCAAGTAAATGGAAAACAGGTGAAAGCAGGACTGCAATCCTATTTTCAGATAAAACAGATTTTAAACCAACAAATATTAAAAAGAAAAAAGAAGGACAATATATAATTTTAAAGGGTTAAATACAACAATAAGATCTAACTATCCAAAATATATATGCACCCAACATAGGAATACCCAGATTCATAAATCAAGCTTTTGGAGACCTTCTAAGAGATTTAGACTCCCACACAATAATTGTGGGAGACTTTAACACCCCACTGATAATAATAGATCACCAAGACAGAAAAGCAAAGATCTTCAGGACACAAACTCATCACTGAATCAAATGGACCTGAGAGACAACTACAGAAGTTCCCACCCCAAGAATATACTTTCTTTTCATTGCCACATGACACATACTCTAAAATTAATAACAAAATCAGTAGTAAAACACGTCTTAGCAAATGTAAAAGAATTTAAATAATAAAAACCAATCCCTTGAGCCACAGCACAATCAAATTAAAAATGAAAACTAAGAAATTCACTCAAAATCATATAATTACATTAAAATTGAAAAGCTTGCTCCTGAATAATTTTTGGTAAATAATAAAATTCAAGAAGAAATCAAAAAGTTATTTGAAATAAATGAGAAAAATGATACAATCCCCAGGATCCCTGGGACACAGCTAAGGCAGTGTTAACAGGAAAAATTATAGCATTAAATGCCCACATCAAAAACTTAGAAAGATCTCAAGCTAACAATTTAATATCAAAACTAAAGGTACTAGAAAATCAAGAGCAAACATATTTCAAATCTAGCAGAAGACAAGAAATAACCAATATCAAAAGTGAAGGAGATGGAGACAAGAAAAATCCTTCAAAAGATCAACAAATACAGGAGCTTTTTTTTTTTTTTTTTAAATCAGTAAAATAGATATACCACTAGCTAGACTAATGAAGAAAAGGGACAATATTCAAATAAAAAGAAACAACATGGCAGGTATTACCACTGACCCCACAGAAACACACACAAAAAAATCAGAAAATATTAATACCTCTATGCACATAAACTAGAAAATTTAGAAGAAATGAATACATTACTGGACACAAACACCCTCCCAAGACTGAATTAGTAAGAAATGGAATCCCCAAACAGACCAATAATGAGCTCTGAAATTGAATCAATAAAAAGTAGCCTACAAAACAATAAAAACCCAAGACCAGAAGGATTCACAGCTAAATTACACTAGAGGCACCAGAAGATCTAGTCTCTTTCTTGTTGAAATTATTCCCAATAACTGAGAAGGAGCGACTCCTCCCTAACTTGTCCTATGAAACCAGGATCATCCTGACACCAAAACCCAGCAGAGACACAACACAAAAAACTTCAAGCCAATATTGTTTATGAACATCGATGCAAAAATTCTCAACAAAATACTGGCAAACCAAATCCAGCAGCACATTGAAAAGCTTATTCATGATAATCAAGTAGGCTTTATTGCTGAGATGTAAGGTTGGTTCAACATACAAAAATAAATGTGATTCATTACATAAAAGAAACTAAAGACAAAAAACACATAATTATTTCAACAGATGCAGAAAAGGCATTCTATAAAACTCAACACTCTTTCACGTTAAAAACTCTTCATAAATTAGGTATTGAAGGAACATACCTAAGAATAATGAAAGCCATCTATGAAAAACTCACAGCCACATCATACTGAATGGGCAAAAGCTGGAAGCATTCTCCCTGAAAACCAATATAAGACAAGAATGTCATCTCCTCTCACCACTCCTATTGAACATAGTATTGAAAGTCCTGGCCAGAATAATCAGGCAAGAGAAAGAAGTAAAGGACATCCAAATAGGAAGATAGAATGTCAAACTATCCCTGTTTGCAGAGACATGATCCTATATCTAGAAAATCCCATAATCTCAGCCCAAACGCTTGTTAAATGATAAACAACTTCAGCAAAGTCTCAGGATGCAAAATCAATGTGCAGAAATAAATAACATTTCTATGTATCAACAAAAGTCAAGCTGAGAGACAAATCGGGAATGCAATCCAATTCACAGCTGCTATACACACACACACACACACACACACACACACAAATACTTAGAAATAATGGAATACTATGCAGCCATGAAAAATGATGAGTTTGTGTCCTTTGTAGGACATGGATGAATCTAGAAGCCATAATTCTCAGCAAACTGACACAAGAAAAGAAAATCAAACACCACATTTTCACTCATAGGCAGGTGATGAACAATGAGAACACACGGATACGGGGAGGTGAGCATCACACACTGGAGTCTGTTGGGGGGTGCCAAGGGAGGAATAGCGGGAGGGGTGGTAGGGATGTTGGTGAGGGATAACATGCAGAGAAATGCCAGATATAGGTGATGGGGGGATGGAGGCAGCAAATCACATTACCATGTGTGTATCTATGCAACAATCCTGCATGATCTGCACATGTACTCCAGAACCTAAAGTACAATTAAAAAAAAAAAAAAGAAATACAGCTAACAAGGGAGGTGAAAAACCTCTATAAAGAGAACAACAAAACATTTCTCAAAGAAATCACAGATGACACAAACAAATGGGAAAACATTCCATGCTCATGGATAGGAATAATTAATGTAATTAAAATAGCCATACTCTCCAACGAAATTTACTGATTCAATGCTATTCCTATTAATCCAACATATCTTCACAGAACCAGAAAGCACTATTTGAAAATTCAAATGGAACAACAAAAAAAGAGAAAGCCTGAATATCACAGGGAATTGTAACCAAAAAGAACAAAGCTGGAGGCATCAAGCTAACCAACTTCGATCTATAATATGGGCTACAGTAACCAAAGCAGCATGGTAGTGGTACAAAAGCAGACCATTAAACCAATGGAACAAAACAGAGAACACTTTAACAGCTACTACTATATCTGATCTCCAACAAACCTGACAAAAACAAGCAATGGTGAAAGGATTCCTTATTCAAAAAATAGTGCTGGGATAATTGGATAGCCATATGCAGAAGATTGAAGCTGGACCCCTTCCTTATACCATATACAAAAATCAATTCAAGATGAATTAAAGACTTAAATGTAAAACTCAAAACTATAAGAACCATAGAAGACAACTTAGGGAATGCCATTCAGGACGTAGGCATGAGAAAAGATTTCATTATGAAAACACCAAAAGCAATTACAACAAAAGCAAAAATGGACAAATGGCATCTAATTAAACTAAAGAGCTTCTGCATAGTAAAAGAAAGTATCAAGAGAGTAAACAGACAACCTACCGAATGAGAGAATATTTTTGCAAGTTATGTATCTGATAAAGGTATAATATCCAGCATCTGTAAGGAACTAATACAAATTTACAAGACAAAAACAAGCCCATTAAGAAGTGGACAAAGAACATGAGCATTCACTTCTCAAAAGAAGACATACATGCAGCCAACAGTCATATCAAAAAAAGCTCAACATCACTGATCATTAGGCAAATGCAAATCAAAACCACAATGAGATACCGTCTCACAGAATGATATCTGTTATTAAGAAGTCAAAAAATAACAGATTCTGGCAAAGTTGCAGAGAAAAAGAAATGCTTATACACTGTTGGTGGAAGTGTAAATTAGTTTAACCATTGTGGAAGACAGTGTGGCAATTCCTCAAAGACCTAAAAACAGAAATACCATTTGTCCCAGCAACCTTATTCCTGGGTGTATATTCAAACGAAGATAAATCTATTATAAAGACACAAGCACATATATGTTCATTGCAGCACTATTCACAATAGCAAAGACATGAAATTAACCTAAATGCTCATCAATACTAGACTGGAAAGAAAACGTGGTACATAAACACTATGAAATAGCATGCAGCCATAGAAAATAATACAATTTTGTCCTTTGTGGTAACATGGATGGAGGTCATTATCCTCAGCAAATTACTGGAGGAACAGAAAACCAAATACTGCATGTTATCAATTGTAAGTGGGAGCTAAATGATAAGAACACATGGACACATCGTGGAGAACAACACACACTGGGGCCTCTTGGTGGCTGAAGGGTTGGAGGTGGGAAAGAATCAGAAAAAATAATTAATACTAGGCTTAATACCTGGGTGACAAAATAATCTGTACCACAAATGCCCATGACACAAGTTTCTTTTCATAACTAATATGTACATGTATCTCTGAGCTTAAAAGTTAAATTTAAAAAAAGGAAGAAATTATGTTGAACATCACTATGAACTTACTTTCTTGGTAGGAAAAAGGTATTCGAAGACATCAAACACATCTGCATCACCTTCTAGAAGTGTGCAACACAGTTCTTGTTTGTTTTGTTTTTATTCTTTAAATGCTGTCTTGACCCAGTTTTGAGGCCTGGCTAGAGTCCAGTTATTATCCCTTCTTTTTTTTTCTTTTTTTCTGAGAGAGTATCACTCTGTCACCAGGCTGGAGTGCAGTGGTGCAATCTTGGCTCACTGCAATCTCTGCCTCCTGGGTTCAAGTGATTCTCCTGCCTCAGCCTTTTCAGTAGCTGGGATTACAGGTGCATGCCACCGATTTTTAGTAGAGACAGTGTTTCACCATGATGGCCATGATGGTCTCAATCTCTTGACCTCGTGATACACCTGCCTTGGCCTCCCAAAGTGCTGGAATTACAGGTGTGAGCCACCATGCCTGGCCATATGACCCCTTCTTTTTCAGCTGAAACATCTGCACTCAAACATTTCCTGTATCAGGCCCTCACACTCCAGGTACCAGCCTTAACAGTACTCCCCTTTTCTCTATCCACCAGGCAAAGCACCAGGCAACTAGAGACAGACCCTATTCCCCAGAGCCCTTGGAATTATCTAATTAGTCTATCCAAGGATATGTGTGCAACTAGGCATTCCCCAACTTGCCTGCCTAGCACAAGCTGCCACCCACAGCTCCAGCTTGCTGCTACACTGTCCCCAGGTGCAACCTACTGCATGGTCTTGCAGAGCAGTCTTCTTTCCTTTGAGATGTAAGTAACAAAGAGTTCTGTCTTTTATCTATCCAAGTGCCCATGTATTCTGTCACACCATCAAAAGAAATTTTAAATCTCACAGGACACAGTACTGACGAGGGCTTGGCTATAGGTAGTGGGCACCCTTCTGCCATCTTCCTGGAAGAAAGAAGCTGAGCCATCTCTGGGGCCCTATACATTTCAGACACAGGGAAAGGACAGCATGAATAATATTGGGTAGTGCTTGGGAATAAATATGCATTTCTTAGATAAAAAAGAGAGAGTAAAGCCCTTCAGGTTTTATATGATAATAAAGGAGAGTAAAAACCAGAGAGAAAAGACTTTCCTAATTCTGGAAGATCCTAAAATATATATAGTACTCTCTTTTATGGGGTGCTGAATTGTGACAATGAAGACGAATACAAAAATTAATAATGCTTCAGAAATGTTTCATAAATTCTGGCATCAATATAACATTTTTGAGAGGAAAAAAGCAGAGATGTCAACATTGTGCTGTGCAGGAATTACAGATAATGTGACTCAAAATAAATAGTAGTATCAGGGAGTCTGGGAAGTCAAAAAACTGAACTGCAAAAAGCTGAACTGCAAAAAGCCAACGAAGATTAGCTGAAGCTTTAGATTATGACCACACAACATAAACCAATACATATTCAGGCATATCTCTCTGAGATACTGTGGAACGAGTTCCAGGCAACTTCAATAAAGTAACTATCACAATAATCTGTGTTTTATTTTGATGAATTTTTGGGTTTCCCAGTGCATATAAAACTTATATTTAGCCTATACTTTAGCCTATTAACTGTTCAATAATATTATATCTTATAAAACTGTGTATCTTTAATTTAAAATGTTATTAAAAAATAACAATCACCTGACAATTCAGAGAGTTGTACTCTTTTTGCTGGTGGAGGGTCTTGCCTCAATGTTGATGGCTGCTGACAGATCAGGGTGATGGTTATTGAAGGCTAGGGTGGCTGTGGCAATTTCTTAAAGTAAGACAATGAAGTTTACCACATTAGTTGACTCTTCACAAAAGATTACTCTGCATCATATATTGTTTGATGGCATTTTACCCACTGCTATGGTTTGGCTGTGTCCCCACCCAAATCTCCTCTTGAATTGTAGTTCCCATAGTCTCCACATGTCATGGGAAGACCAGTGGGAGGTAACTGAATCATGGGGGCAGCTTTTCCCCCATGATATTCTGATGACAAAAGTTCTCATGAGTTTTCATGGTTTTATAGGGGACTTCCCCCTTGCTTAACACTCATTCTCTCTCCTGCTGCCCTGTGAAGAGGTGCCTTTTGCCCTGATTGTAAGTTCCCTAAGGTTTCCCAAGTCATGCAGAACTGTGGGCCAATTAAGAATATTTTCTTTATAAATTATCCAGTCTCAGGTATTTCTTCATAACAACATGAGAGCAGACTAATACAGTACATTGGTACAGCAGAGAATGGGCTGCTGCTATAAAGATATCTGAAAATGTGGAAGTGACTTTGGAACTGGGTAACAGGCAGAGGTCAGCACAGTTTGGAGGCCTCAGACGAAGACAGGAAAATGAGGGAAAGTTTGGAATTTCCTAGAGACTTGTAGGGCTCAGAAGACAGGAAGATGCCTAGAGACTTGTTGAATGGCTTTGACCGAAATGCTGATAGTTATATGAACAATGAAGTGCAAGCTGAAGTGGTCTCAGATGGAAATGAGGAACTTGTTGGGAAGTTCCAGTTTATAATAACTTGCCTCTCATCAAAAGGAAACAAACACATAAACCAAGGTAGTACAGTCAGATAAAGATTTCTTGGGGGAGAAAATATGTATCCAGGATCCCAGTGGTCAGAAGGAATTAGTAATAGAAAGCCAAGTATTTTCTAAGCAAAAGTAGGAACATTAAAATTCCTGGAGGCAACAGCTCGGGGAACAAGTCTTTCAGTATACTGGTATAGAGAGGTACACTTGGCAAAGAGAAACAAAAAAGAAACAAATCATAGTCATTTATTCCATGTTAAATTATGTTTTATTCAGAAGGCTGTGGTATGTCAATAATAAATTTTAATCATGGAAAATTATAATCATATTTAAATTTATGCAGTATACTCTGGGTACAGGATAGAGAAAAGGCTGTGTAGGACCAAGACTAAAGACTGGTAAAAGGTTATTTTAATAATGTACACAGGAAATAATTGATATGTAAATTAAGATGGGCTATGGAGGTAAATTTGAAAGCTACTTAGAAGATGGACTCTACAGATATGGGTGGAGTAGAGAAGGGCAAATGAGAGGGGAGACTCAAGAATAACCTTATGTTTTGGCATGTATACTAGTGGAATAGAAGTACTGCTCACTCTTGTTGAGAGCAAATAAAATTTCAGGTGGAAATTTAAGATAAAAAATATAATGAGCTCAATTGCAATGTTCCTTGTAACAACCAGCTGAAGAAATATAGTAGGTGTAGTAGTCCATTTTCACGTTGCTGATAAAGACATAACCAAGACTAGGAGGTAAAAGAGGTTTAATGGACTTGCAGATCCACATGGCTAGGGAGGCCTCACAGTCATGGCAGAAGCCAAAGAGAAGCAAGTCACATCTTACATGAAAAAAAAAAAAAAAAAAAAAAAAGCATGTGCAGGGAAACTGCCATTTTTAAAACCATAAGATCTCATGAGACTTATTCACTATCAAAGGAACATCACGGGAAAGATGTGCCCTCATGATTCAATTGCCTCCCACCAATTTCATCCAGTGACACGTGGGAATTGTGGGAGCTACAATTCAAGATGAGATTTGGGTGGGGACACAGCCAAACCATATCAGTAGGCATGGACTATGTAGGTATGAGCTCAAAAGAGAAATACCTGATCAGAAAATGGAAATGTGAGAATCACCAGGATATTCATGTAGTAAAAATCAATAGTTGAAAAACAAAAAGTGGTTGTGAAGAAAAATGAAACCAACATAAGGAGATAAAATAAATTGTGTCACAATAGCTTAGGGAGCAAATAAATTTAAAGAGAGTGAGGTCAATGATGTTAGATGTAACAGAGAGGAAGTAAATTACAACTGAATGGTTTCCACTGGGCTTATTAAAAAAGTAAGTCACTGTTGACATTATCAAAGCTGCTCTGGATGGTGTTTTAGAAGCAGAATCCAGATCACAAAGAGTTTCAAAAATAAACAAAACTAAAAGGTAGTGAGTTACCAACTACTTAATTATTAGAAGGCAACCTTCTTTCAATAAACTTGTGAACAGGAGAAGAATAGTAGTTAACAGGATTGAGATGGGATATGTGTGTGTGGGTGGGGGGGCGGGTGTGTGTGTGTTGGGGGGGCCGGTGTGTGTGTGTGTTAGACAGAAAAGCTTAAGCAGGTTTAAAGGCTGATGAAAATGATCCAGTAATTTATAAATACCAGGGAAAGAGTAATGCCTGAGGGGAGGAAAATCTTTCAGGTGTTAAGAAAGAATGAGATTCAGTACATAAGCAGGCAGATAACTATCTGTGAACAGAAGAAATTAATCTTTTATTGACAGTGAGCCAATGATAAAGGATCCCCTTTCTAATGAACTAACTCTGCAATTGATTGTTAATGACTGAATTGTTTCTCCCTGGCTCCCCATCCAATTTCTATGTTGAAGTCCTAACTCCTGGTAGCACAGAATATATTATTTGGAAATAAGGTCTTTGCAGACATAATTAGTTAAAAAGAGAAAATACTAGAGAGAAGTGGGCCTTTTTATAATGACTATTTTCCTTATTTAAAAAAAGGGGAAATTTAGACACAAAGGACATATACAGGAAACCACAATATGAAGATTCAAGTTATACCATCACAAACCATGAAACTACTAGATATCAGGCTTGAGGTCCAGAATAGATCCTTCCCTAGCAACTTTGAAGGCTGCTTGGTACTACCAACACCTTCCTCTCAGAATTCTAGTCTCTAGAACTGTGACAATAGATTGCCACTGTCTAAGCCACTTAGTTTGTGTGTAGTATTTTTTATGACAGCCTTAGGAAACGAATACATAGGTACACCCATAATTTTCAATAACTAAACTTTATAGATCATATATAAGTAATTGGTTTGATATCTGATTTTTCAGTAACTGATAAATGAACAAAGAAAAAGAAGAATGGATGGAAAAACACAGAATAGATGGAAAATAGCCCATGATCATTTTCTGCCTTAGTCTCTCACCTTCAAAGCTCTCCAAGTGCTTATTCTTATTTCTAACTTAGGGTAATATTAGAAATTAATGGGCTTACCAGCATTTCTAATATAATAGTAATGGGTTTTTTTATTTCTGTAAGTTATAAAAATAAAGAACTCTTATCTGTGCATACTTAGTCACTACATGACTCATGATCACCTACCTACTTAAGTCAGTGTATGTAGCAGTAGTTTCACCTTCACACTACAGTCATCTAATCATTCAAATAAACTGCAAAACTTACTACTGGGGACACTATATCTTGCATATGGTTGGATAGTCACCACCACATTTAGAACGTTTCACCACTTTCTAGTCAAAATATCTAGAAAATGCCAGTCAAAATGCCAGTCAAAATATCTAGACAATCTCATCACGGTCAAGGTCACTTTGACCTCTAATCAGTACATAATAAAGTTCATGGGGACATAAAATTGTTCAAATTCCTTTTCACACATAATGAAGTTGTGAGAGAAGTGTCACCTCCACACATGGGAAAAAAATTGAATAAATATCCTGCTACACATACTCCAACCCCATCTCATTTGAGCCTTATTAATTAAAAGAAAACATCTTTGAAGACTGAAAACTAGAGGCCACTTGGCAGATACCTAGCATTGTAATGTCTAAAAGTTGAAAGCAACCTAAGTATACAATAATTAAAAAATTGTTATTCAATAATAGTAAATCTATTCACTGAAAATTATGTATTCAAAAAAATGGTCTCAAATTTGTAGTGTTATAATTGAATATATATTGGTTTTCATCCACAGTGGCTCATAACTCCCATAGCCTTTGTTACAGTCTTTTGTTATAATGAGTATGTTAGATCACAGAGAAAGGCCTCAGGAAACAGAATATCTCTCCTGTCTTTCTTGGGGCAGGACTCTAATCTTCCCATGCTTTTTTAATTGTGTTAAGTCCCTCCCCTCAGAGGGTCCTACCTAATACCCTGGAGGAGGAATGCTTTCATAAAAATCCAAGAGAACTAAGTTCCAAGAGCTTTAGGATGGCAGAATGAATGTGTAAAGTTCCTAGAAGGTGGCATGCCCAGAGAGTGCAAGGAAGCTTTGTGTCCCTTCCCTCATAACTCACCCTATGGTCACTTCATCTGTATCCTTTGGAATATTCTTTATAATAAACTGGTAAATGTAAGCTAGTGATTCCCTGAGTTCTGTGAGCCACTCCAGAAAGTTAATACAACACAGAGGGGGTTATAAAAACCCCAACTTGAAGCTGGTCATTCAGATGTTGCAGAGGGCCAGACATGCCACTGGTGTCTGAAGAAGGGAGGGGCACTCTTGGGGAAAGAAGCCCAAGCCTGTTGAATCTGATAGTATCTTCAGGAAGATAGCATCAAAATTGCATTGGAGGACACCCAGCTGATGTCTGCTGCTTGGTGTGTGGGGAACCCCCTCACTACACAGATACATTTGGTCATGGATATGTTCAGTGTTGACTGCGGTGGTGTGAGAGTAGAGGAAAAACAGAGATTTTCCATACACAAAATGAATGGTAAATGAAAACATGTGGTAAATTACACATGTGGTAAATGAAAAATACACATTTTTTGTAAATGGAATTTTAAAAGAAAAATCTGAAAATATGCAAAATTATGACAATTACTTTGCTAGAGTTTTAGATTTATGTGTGATTTAAATTTTTTTTAATTTTTAAATTTTGAGTAATATGCTTACAATATTAAAGGCTTTATGCACTAGAAAAAATACATATCTAGGAAATGAAATATTTATTAAGAGATATTTAGCAACCATATAATCTATTGAAACCATGTTATAGTCTCTGAGTAATACTGTGTTCAAAAGAAAATACTCAGATCAAAAAGGAAAATTCACAACAACTGAAGATCTTCATTTGTATATCCTGAACATCATTATTACAACACATATTTCACAACAGTAGTTTTTAATACTACCCCGTTCTCCTCTGTAAGTTTCCCTGAATCACTTCAGTTGCTCTTCCAAGTTCCCTGCAGAACACTGCTTAGGAGCAATTGTCTTTCTATCTGCCCAGCTTTCCTCCTGATTCCACATTAAGAAAGCCCTTGAGAAAGTGTCTGACAAAGAAGAATCCCCGGAAGTCCCCTCCAGACTGTAGGGAGGAAAATAATTTAAGTCAACAAGGCCAGAAATTTGTTTTAGAGAATAGAGAAAAGATAAAGTTTGGAAACAATTTCACATAAGTACCTCTCAGCTCCACAAAATAAAAACTATATGAATATTTGCTACATAACAAATGATGAAAAAGCCTAAATTACAAGCAATTGCAGGGAAAAAAATGGCATTTTTAAACCTTTGGATATTAAGAACGCTTTACAAGTAAAAAAGCAATTCACATTTTGTTAATTAAGTTAAAAAACACAGCGACAGTTCAAAAAGATGTTACTGTAAACCTACTAAAATGTTAACATTGTAAAAAATAGGGCAACTTATGAAAACGTACAAATTTAACATATAGTTTTAAATGGCATTGAATTGAGATTTATTTAAAAATTGGCATTTCATAAAGGTGAATGGTACCTTATTTATGTCAATAATTGTCAAGTTATTTTGCTTGAACATAGAAATTGTATTTTTCAGAACCTGTCACACTGAGATATTTGCACTTTAATAGTATTATATTATCTTGAAGGTAATAGACTTTTCTATTCACTTTGACTATGAATGTAAATATGATTCCTGTTCTTCCATTGCTACTTTAACTTCATCCAGCTGCACAACATCTAACATCTTAAAAAAAGGGCCACTCAAGTCACAGGATTATAACATAATAACAGGAAAATTACATACAGTTGACCCTTGAATATACAGGTTTGAGCTGGGGGTGGTGGCTTGTGCCTATAATCCTAGCACTTTGGGAAGCCAAGGAAGGTGGATTGCTTGAGTCTAGGAGTTCCAGAGCAGCCTGGACAGCATGATGAAATCCCATCTCCATAAAAAATACAAAAATTAGCTGGGCATGATGGTGTATGCCTCTAGTCCCAGATACTTGGGAGGCTAAGATGAGAGGGTCCCTTGAGCCCTGGAGGCACAGGTTGCAGTGAGCTGAGATCATGCAAAGTGATCTCCAGCTTGAATGACAGAGTGAATCCTGTATCAATAATAATAATAATAACATACAGGTTTGAACTGTGTGAATATCCACTTATAAGTGGATATTCTTATGCCTCTGCCACTCCTGGGAAAGCAAGACCAACCCTGTTCCTGTTCATCTTCCTGTTCCTCCTCAGCCTACTCAATATGAAGAGGATGAAGATAAAGATGTTTATGATAATCTACTTCCACTTAATGAATAATATATATTTTCTCTTCCTTATGATTTCCTTAAAAACATTTCTTTTCACTAGTTTACTTTAAGAATACAGTATATAATACATGTACAAAATATAGGTTAATCAGCAATGTTTATGTTATCAGTGAGACTTCTAGTCAACAGTAGATGGTTAGTAGTTAAGGCTGAGGGGGATCAAAATGTATACATGGATTTTCAACTGCATGGGGGTTGGCGCCTCTACCTTCCTTGTTGTTCAAGGGTCATATCTAGTGAAGCATATGCATATTGAGCTATGCACATAACAAACAATATACATAGTTTTCAGTAGGGTGTGGAAGTAGACTTTTTCTAAATCATCTGGGAAGCAGTTCAAATATTTATAGATTTATATGTATCTCACTCCTCATTCCACAGCTCCAGGTTTATGAAAATCAATTAGAGATGTGAATTAGAACACGTCATTTTCATCTGTGTAACCTCACTTTTTGGAGCACACAGTTATTGAAAATTAGTTGAATAAAGGAATGATTACCAAAATATATAAAATCAGCATATGCATTTATAACTGGTATGATGTTTATGTATTATAATCACAGCTTGCTGTAAATTTTGAATACTTGTCCAGGATGATGGGAAAAAGACAGGTTTTCCAAGAGTTATTCAGCTAGTCATTTGCATATAAAATGAAGAGAAGCATGGGCAAGATTGAGCACTTGTTTACTCAGAATGCTACTATATAAGGAAAGTCCTATAATTTGGAGTAACTTTTAGCTTATTTACTCTCTCCTATTTATTTCAGTCTTTAAAACTGGCTTAAGATTTTATCTTTGAAGAAATGTAATGACAACAAATAACTACAAAAATTTTGTGATTCTGACTTCTATTCCTGACTCATTCTTGTATTAATGAGATTCTTGGGAAAGGAGCTGTATTTACAGAATCCACATTCATTTGCAATTTAGCCCACCACAAATAAATAACAAATAGTTGTTCAATCTTCCCATCTTTGAAAGCTGCTTTTCACTCTAGTTACTTAATTGTTGTCATGACTGTTAAGTAGAAAGACTTTTTCAAGTTATATAGAAAGTCTTTTGGCTTAATCTGTGCTTTCAATTTGGGAATACAAGATCACTTCTTTAAAACACTTTCTCCTATTATACAGTCTGGATCCTCTCCATACTCTTCAATTGGCATTTTTTCCTTCTGGTTGTCTTTCAAGAGTTAGTATTTCTCTGGTTTCTGTCTTATACCCTTACTCATCTCCCCTTCAATGTTGCACTTCAACAATTTATTGTATTACCATCCACCTGTAAATTAACACTTCAATAATTTTATCACTAATCCTCTCTATCTTCTGAAATATTGTGTCTTTTTGTTTTGTTTTTTTTTCCTTTTGAGACAGGGTGTCACTATGTTGCCCAGGCTGGAATGCAGTGGCATGAATAGCTTACTGGAGCCTCGATCTCCCAGGTTCAAACAACCCTCTCACTTCAGCCTCCTGTGTAGCTGGGTCTACAGGCATGCGATACCACACTAAGTTAATTTTTAAATGTTTTTTCCATATGTTTCCCAGGCTGGCCTCAAATTTCTGGGCTTGATCAAGCAATCCTCCTGCCTTGGCTTCCCAAAGTGCTGGGATTACAGGTGTGAGCCACCATGTCCAGCCTCTGTGTCAAATTTTTAACTGCTCCTAGAAACCTGCACTTGTGTGCTAGATTCAAACTTTCAGAGCTAAAGTCCTCACCCTAAGCAGCAACAAGCTGCTTCCCTTACACTTCTGGTCTCAGGTAGCATCATATCTTCTGCAACTTAATTGAGAAAAAGGATTCATCCTCAGGTTAACACTCACTCCATTATTTTGCCGGCATGTTTCTGACAAGTCTGCTTTAGTTTTTATACTTGTTTGGCTTATAAGTAAGGTGTTTTCTTTCTCTATTATTTTTTCTTTCAAGATTTTCTCCTTGTCTTTGGTTTTCTTCAATTTTAAAATTATGTGTACTAGCATAGATTTCTCCATGTTTATATTACTTAGTTTTCTCTGAACTTCCTGGATGGATGGTTTGAGTATCTGTCATTAATTTTGAAAAATGCATAACCATCACTACTTGAAACATTTCTTCTGCCCTATTCTCATTCCTCTTTTATTAGTATTCAATTATGCTCATATTACAGTCTTTGAAATTATCCCAGAATTCTTGGATATTACATTCTTTTTTTTTTCATTCTTTTGCCTCTGCATTTCAGCAAGAAGGTTTCTATTGACATGTTTAGTTATTTTAAGGTTCCAGACTGATAATTCCAAAATCTGTGTCAAATCTGAGTCTGCTCTGCTGCTTGCTTTGCTTCTTCAGATTGTATGTTTTCCCCACTGCCTTTCAGCGTGACTGCATTATTATTATGGAAAACTGTACATGATATATTGAGCAGTAATAATTGAGGTAAATAGTGTGAAGTTTTACATTAATCTTGCTAGAGGTTGTGGTGTTTAATATTTCCTGTAGCTGTAGATACCAGAGGCTTCAAATCCCTTATAGCCTTTTTTTTTTTTTT
>NW_016107724.1:1188934-1233380 GCF_001604975.1 Cebus imitator | reverse complement strand
TGTCTTTCTTAGCGTATTAAGTTGCCACATACTATAAAATTTACCATCACAGTTTTATTTCTCCTAAATAACGTTGATAGAAAAGTTAGAGAGACCTGGAATTGAGTAAGTACTCTTTCTCCTTCGTGAGATAAAGATTTGACTGGTAAAGTTTTTTCTCCTTAAAAAAGGCCTGTGTTATAGAGAATGCTCTAGGCATACTTCAAATGGTTACTTTTCTCTACCTCTGACAAAGGATAATTTTTCTTAGTCCTTTACTATGAGAACCTAATAGGATCCCTAGAGATGAGAGTCATGAAAGTGTGGAGGCTTCCCTAAGAATGTGGTCCCTAGAATTTCTTACTCTCAAGCTAGTCCACACTTAGCCTTCAGTCAGATATTCATCACAATTACCATTTAAGTGTCCTGACCAGTTTATGGTTCCAGTTTAACTTCTGCTGCAGTTAAATGGATCTTAGTTAACCATTTAACTTCTGCTGCAGTTAAATGGATCTTAGCTGCTGTTCTCTATAATCGCCTGCCTCTCCAGATTTGGGAATAGCAGTTAGTTCTATAGCCTTATTTCTCTGATAAGCCCAAGAAAAATTGTTGACTTTCAGTTTGTTCAACTTTTTCTTATTTTAAGGAATAAATAAGCTTGGAAGGAGTAATGTCTTCCAAGCTTTTTAGCTGGTAGAGAAGAAACCAGAAATCCCTGTCCTTGACTTCTCACCTTCTCTCACATTCCATATCCAGTTCACAAATAATCCCCCTTTTTACTCAAAATTCTTTTAATTCATTCATTTCCTTCAATTCCCATTGCCACTGCCTTTATATCGGGTTAGAAATATTCATAACTGCTTTCCCTGCCTTTGTTCCAACACTCACTAAAGGAGCCTTAATAATTTATATATATTTCTTAGCTTTCCTATTAACGATAAGCTCTTGGAGGATAGAAGTCATATTTTGTCTTTGTACATCTCAAATCAACTAGTCCAATAACTTTCACAGAGGAGGAGTTCAATAAATATCAATTGAATGAATGAATGTGTGAGTGATCTACTATCTTCTATAGCTTTACTGCTTTAGATAAAAAATTAGGCTAAAATTTGAAGTTAAAATTGATTTTTATTTTCTTAGATTAGTCTGTAAATTCCTTAAGGAAAAATATTTTTTGCCCACCAATACAGTCCATCAATGATCCAAGAAGACGCCTTCTGCTAGCATTCTAACTAACTATTCAGTGACGGCAGACCAGGAAATATGCAAGATAGTCAAGACTCTGGATTTTTTTCTTATCCTGTACAATTAATCCTTGAATACTTAAGAAAGTGTTTATCAGGAAATAATTTTACTGCCTTTCACAGTACTAAATCAATTTAGAAAAATACTTTATAATATAAATGTTCTTCATTTTATTTTTGTTCCTATATCTGGCATTTAATTCACTGCTTTCATATTCAACAGTCTTTTCAATATGATTTTATCTTTTTTTATAAGGTACATCACAATCATTATTACCGTCTTTCATAAATAAACTGAAATAGAAAACAGAAATAGAAAAGATAAGTGACTTGCTCAAGGCAAACATAATAGTTATCAAAAAAGCTAAAATAAAAGATAATATTTCAACAACAAAAGACAGGATTTCATACTTAGAAACAACAGCTATAGAAAACTGGGAAAATTGCAAAATTTTTTGTTGTCCCCAATATCTAAAGCCAAGATTGCATAATACATGTAAAGCTATTTTTAAGAGAACACAGAAAAAAGAATTAAAAATATCTTATTGTTTTTAATCTCACAAGGAAAGTAACAACAATTTAACTCATTTATATATTTCATATTTTATCTGAAAAAGTCTTCCAAGTTTAACCTCTAATCAAATAAAAGAAGATTTCACGCTCAGTTCCATGGGCTTTGTGTCCATCATTTCATTAAATTAGATTTTAAAGAAACCCCATGAGTTAGGCAGTATTATGGAGATTTTATGGAACAGTGGCTCAAAGTCCCAGTAACCAGGATTCCACAGATACAGTACAAAACAGGTTCGCACATTCACATTTGATGGATCCCTGTTCTTTGAGCTCAGCACATTGTTGGTTTCTGTAGAGAATAAAACTATTATGGGGCATACCCTTTCTATTCTAGGTTCTGAGTGATATAGTTTGGATATTTGTCTCTGTCCAAATCTCATGTCAAATTGTGATCCCCAGTGCTGGAGGTGGGGCCTGGTGGGAAGTGTTTGGATCATGGAAGTGGATCCCTTCCGGCTTGGTGCTGTCTTCTTGATAGTTCTTGTGATCTGGTCATTTAACACTCTGTGGCACCTCCCAACCATTCTCCCTTGTTCTTGTTCCTGTTCTCACCATGTGATGTGCCTGCTTTCCCTTTGCTTTCTACCATGATCGGAGACTTCCTGAGGCCTCCCCAGCAGCACATGCTGCTATGATTCCTGTACAGTCTGCAGAACCATGAGCCAATTATACCTTTTTTTGTTATAAATGATCTAGTCTCAGATATTACTTTATATCAAAGCAAGAGCAGCCTAATAAATCGAGTTTATGGTCTCTTAAAGACCTCACTTGCATAGAAATATTGATACTTCAGTCAATTTAGTTTACCTTTACAAACTATGTTAATAACGTAAAAAATGACTATTTTTGGAGCAAGGAGGCTTGCTGACCAGCTGTCTTGCTTACAGAGCCTCCCTAGTTTATTATTATTTTAAGAGAATCATTTGAATGAAAATGATGATAAAGAAAAGCCTATTGTTCTTTGCCTACTCCTTTTCCTTTCAGACTAAAGAACTGGATGGAAAAAGTCTTTACTCTTTCTTTTCATTTTCAACTTTTGAGTAAGTCATGGTGGATAATCTGGGCCTCCTGAACCCCAATCTTCATTTGACATTAGTCAGGTTTTCAGAATTCCCTAGAGTATGTGGTCTATAAAAACAATAAAAAGAAATAACAGTCCTTATACCTCTACCAGCTCAGCATTTTGCTTGAATTATTTTGGGGAGTATCAACGAACCTTAAATGTTCTTAGAGGTTATTTAGATGGGAAGTATAAAAGGACACTGATGTTTAGACTTACTTTTTCAAGATTCCAGTCTACCTCCTTTTTGGAAAACTAGGGCACAAAAGTTAAAGATCAAACCTGTCCACACTGAGAAGTAGGTAGGCTAGGTTTCCCTACTCCAACAGATGATTACCCTAACTGCATAACAGGAAATCAGAGAAGGTCAAGTCTTCCGGGCATCTCTATCAGTGAAGGTCCTTTTGACAGTAAATAAAAAGATACCTACTTATAAATGACTTAAATAAAAACAATATGTATTATCTTATATAACAAGATGACTAGAGGTAAGTAGTTCCAGGCTCGGTTAATTCAGCAGCACAAGAATATCATCAAAGGCCCACATATCATATATTTTATTGTCACCCATCTGCAAAGGTTTGGCATTTGTTCTCAGGTTTGTTTCTTCATAGTTGTTAGAAGGCAAACACAGATCCAAAAAGCATATTCTTGGTCAACTGTATTTAATAGGGGGAAAGACATTTTCTCCTCACAAGTATCTTTTTCATCCAGTTTTTTCCTCTGGTCCATTGGCCAGGATTGGGTCCCATGTCCTAGCCCTAGCTTCAAGGAAATATCAGGTATTTTTCAGCTTTTGGGCTCAGTGTCAAGGAAGAATGTCTATTTGGGGAGGTGATCACCAAGGTGACTGCTATAGAATCTGAAATTGTAAGGATACATGCATAACTCTTGAGAAAAGTCCGGTGTGAGCTTGAACTCATATCACCCATTACTTTAACTTTTATTCAGTAAAGCATTTAGGAATAAGTGAATGTTAAATGCTAGCCATTGAGCAAAGAAAGAGGTGAGAACACAGAAGCACATAAAATAGTGCTAGGAACAGATTCAAGTTGCACAAGAGACAGATTTTTTTTTTTTTTTAAGTATGATGAGTGTTATGTAAGAGAATAATTAGATTCTAGGAAAACCTAGCTTAGTCTTTTTTGAAGAAGTAATGTTCAAAAGATCAGAAGGGTGAGTAAGATTTTACCATGTAAAAAGAGTAAGAAAACACTTCAATGTATAAAAGAGAACACAACAATTTCAAAGAAATAAAAGATATTTAGTTTTGATGAAATATCAAAGCACAATCAGATTGAATGACACTTGAAATGCTGGAAAGTAAGTCATATCATTTCTGCTTCTTAGACTTTAAGAATACAGAAAATAAATGAAGCACTACAGGGTTTTTAACAGAGATATGACATAATATTTGCATAAATCTGTAAGGAAGATCCATTGAGGGAAATAAGAGCAGATAAGGTTGTAAGAGAGGAATTGAGAATGCCACCTAGGAGGCTATTACAATATTAGAAGAAGGAGATAATAGTGTATTTAATTAAGAGAATAGTAGTGGTCGTGAATTATAGAATTGTCCTTAAGTGCTCTGTGAAAATGCTCAAATACTGTCTAAGGTAATTTTTTACCAAGTTATTAGTACATCTGATTTTGAAATACACAATAGTAAATTAATTTAATATGGCTTAATATTAAAGTTAATAAAGAGTTTTTTTTTAAGTCAACCAACAATTTTTATACCTTATCTCTAAGGGACTGGGAATCTTGAGAATTGCAAGGTGCCCTCTAGATTAAACATGGTATCCCACATTCAGTTCACTTGCTTCACTGCAAAAAAATGTTTGCTCCGCAGGCAAATGGCAAGATACAGAAAAAAAATGTGTAATCTCTGAAGTGTTGGTTTGTGGAATGACAGATTTTTCTAAAAATATGTTGTCTATGGGTTTCATTTATTTATTTTTTTTTAAAGAAATATATTCCCCACAATATACTGCCATTTAGTGGAAAATTTGTTTACAATAAATTTTGCTTCTTAGATATTTTCACAGCAAGGCTTCCTTACAGTCATCAAACAAGAGATACATCTAACCATGCACTCATGCACATTCTATTTTCAAATTAATCTTGTCCAATATATATTTCAAATGCCTGAATTGCATTTCATTCTATTTAGGGAGTTATGAATAGAAGGATACAGTTTAAATCTTCTTGCTATCACAGTCTTCCAATTGCCACTGATGTGTAAAATACAGACTCAACAAATTAGCTTTTGTTATTCTTAAATTTTCTATTTCTTGCAGTCATAGCTGTAAGTAGCACAGTGTTCAAGATAATATAATTTGAGTTATTTGGTTACAGGCAAAAATAGTGGTTATGTTTTTGAGAGAATTCCAGGGAAATAGTCTAGGAAATGTATTCAGTTTTGAGTCTTTTATTTCCCCAGATATTAAACCAAATGAATACGAAAACATTTTTTTTAAAGGAATACTATGACAAACAGGATCAACTAATATTTATGTGGTTTTAACAGTATGCCAGGCACCGTGAACATATTATCAAATTTAGCCCTCACAATTGCCCTGAGTTAGGAAATTGTATTTTATGATTAAGCATTGACAAATTAATGCTTCAGATGTATAAACATTGTACCAAATCTCCCAGAACTCTTCAGCAATAGGTGGTCTGACAGGCTTTAATTTCTAGCTATTTCAATATGATGTTACATTGCCTCTTTCATAACACAGCTACAATATGCTGAACATTTGTATTAACTAATAAAACACATTTTAATGTGTTTAAAGTAGTTAATACAAAAATCTTGCTGGCTAGATACGATATATATTCATATCTATATTATACAGATAATAAAACTGAAACTCTGAGAAAGTTAAATACATTTTTCAAGGCCATGCAGTTATATGGATGGAGATAAGTGATGGCATATCATTAGAACCTGTGCATTCTGACATGAAAGCACAGTTTTCTGGTATTCATGAAAGCACAATTTTCAAATTATCAATGATTAGTAACATGATCAGAAGAAAACTAAGACAAGGAGGAAAATAGGAAGTACTGAATATGAGGTCTTAAAGTCCAATAAGTTATGCTTAGAGGCGTTTTTAAGTTGTCTGTTTTATAGCACAGATTCATCGATTAATTCATTCATTCATACAAATTTCAACAAATATCTTCTGAGTGCCTATCTTGTGCCAGTTACGGTGAATATAATGTTGAAAGATACAAGCTTATAGTTGAGAATGGAGAGGATGAAGCTAACTAAGGATTACTGGGGATGGTGAGGTAGAAAACAGTAAGAGAGAGAAACACATAGAATATTGGGTACTTACAGAATTTTTAAAACTTTGTCATTTACCCCCTTTCTGACCTTTCTCAAACTGCTCAAATCTCTTGGCACTTCAGTTTCCTCATTTGTAAAATGGGGAAAATATTAGTGCTTATTCAATAAGGTTGTTGTAAACATTAACCTGTATAGTGAACACTAACATGTTAATACATGTAAAGAATTTAGGAGTACCTGACTTCCAAGCACTCAACAAATATTAGTTATTAAGCATTAAATAAATGTTGGATATTTTGATAAGTCATGTTTCCTATTAACATTAAAATCTACTATCAATGTTTATTCAGTGGATAGGTAGCTTACAGTAGGTGCCACTAGTTAAATCTACTAATTGGAGCAAGTCTTTTTCAAATAAGGATTTCTGTTCAAAACAAGGTCAGTTTGAGCTCTGAACATTTTCTTAAGACTTTTGTGAAATTTTCTATTATCTTTGAGATAATGTTCAAGAAATGTTCTCCTTTTAGCCAAAAGGCTTAAATTCAAAAGTCTTCTGTTCAGCAGCACGTCTCCCTTGTCTCTTTGTATGTATGAGGTGATCTAACCGCTTTGTCAAAACAAAAAGTAAGATTTGCCAGTGTATTAACGACTTACAGCACAAAACTTACCTCCTTAATTTCAGGAGAATTGAATTGGAATTTAAAAGGGAAATTGCATTACTTCATACAGCACAATTGTTTTACTGCAGTATCCAAGAATTATTGAAAACATCAGATTTACTCTCTGGTACTTTTCGTATTTAAGGACAGAGTGCTCTAGCCTAACCCCCTTATTTTACAAAGAAAGATGCATTACATGCTGTGTAAGTTGCTGTCTCAAGCCATACTACTAGATAATGGAGAAGTCTTTGCCAAAGTCAGGTCCCTTAATTGTTCACAACACAGAACCAACTCTCCTTCACATACATGGCAACTAGATAGCTGTTTCTAGGTTGGGAGACATTTTCCTCAGTGATAGGTTTAGAAAAATCTCTACCTACCAAAGTGGTCAGATTTTTAAACATCTGTTGCACAAAAGAAAATACTATGCACCAAATATCCAATCTCTTACTCTATAAAGAATATGAAATATTAGCTAAAAATTCATAAATGTAGACAATAATTTTGAACATATATTTTCCATAAGTGAAAAATGTACCTTACTATTTGCAGTTAACCCATCATCATTATTCTGTATTAATTTTGAAATCTACATATTTATAAGTCACTTATAAGGAAATAAGTCCATACATGTGTCACAGTAGTAATTAGCTTCAGAATAGAAACTGCTGCATTTAAAAAACATCAACTTATAATGAAGATAAAACAAAATTTCCCTCAAAATGATCTTTTCTTACTATTCACATTTATAGCTCAAAAATCATCACTCTATGTTTTACATTTTACAACCTTATCTCTTTTACTGTAAAACTGTTTCTAATACAATAGGTCTACATTCCAAACTACTTATAACAGAATGGAATAATAATTCATTACATTGCTTGATCAGGCACCTCACAAAGCTGGAGAAGAGTTAACAAAATAATAATTATTATTATGTTTTGACATTTTAAGAAGATACTCCAGCCTTCTGGAGAGAAAACAGGCTGTGTTTTTATGACTTGATTTCAAGTAGTCAATTCATGATTCTCATATGATCTATATAGGAAGACATGTGAGTGGGCTTATTCAATTTTAGCTTTGAGGTGGTGAATAATCGTTATTTTACAACAAATCACTTTTTTCCCTTTATTAAATCAATTATATGAGAACTCAAATAGAAAAGGATCTTGTCAATAGTCTGAGCATAGTTTGGATGCTACACATTTCATTTACAGCATTGATTAGCAATTTGTAATTTTTTAACTTAAATCCTCAAATCTGATTTTATGATAGCTGTCTATTTTTAAGGCTGAGGATTGTACTCTTACCTACAGGTCCCATCAGTGGACTTTTTGGAATAAGAGTGGATGAGATTAATGAGCTTATTATAATTCATTAGAAAGTGGTGTGTGGATGACTGCCTACTTTAATTAATTTTATTACTGCAGGAAATTGTTTCATATGCCAGCCTCATCACCAAGCACACTTGGAAAACATTAGAGCAGTAATCAGACTTGATATGATGTACCTTTCATTAGACAGTATGGCTAACAGCACTTAATAATGAACAAGGAGGGTATTAAAAAGATGGACATGACACAATCTAGCAAAAAGGAATTTATCAGATCAGCTCTTAGTGAAAAAGGTGCAAAGTATAGTACTTCAAAATACTGTTGTGGCATACAGGTGCTAGACTCATAATTATGGCAAACAGTTTAAATATGTCAGGTTTATTCAATAAATCTCAATGTAAATTTTCTATTGCTTGTTATATTATGAAAATATTAGTAACTAAATCTTCCAATAAAGTAAGCCTTCAAATAGCATTTCTTAATTATCACTATCCCCAAAGAATAAATACCTACTTTGAACAAATAGAAAAATCAAATCACAATCCTAAGGAAGCAAATCTAAACATAAAACATATTTCAGCATCAAGGTAAATGAAGAAAGCATAAATCAATTTCACAAGAATTTACCATGCTATTGTGTTAAACTATGATTCATACCAAAAATATTTTTAATGCTTTTAATATTTTTTTTAAACTGAGGTCAAAATGTAACCCTATAGTCATTTTGTAATTAAGATTCTGGCCTTAAATAAGTATTGAGAGTTCAATCTCACAGACTAACTAGAAATGAAATAAAGATGATGTGCCCTTATGATATCTAACTCCCAAGGCACTCATGGTATTTATAACTTACAACTTTTATTTTTATAATATCTTGTGTAGTGTTTAGGAAGCACAATTCTCACTTAATTGATCAAGAAATGAATGCCATTACATTTTTATATCTACTGACAGCATGCTGAAGCTTTCTGAATACTCTAACTTCTATTTTTATTAGTATGTTCTTTCAGTAAAGTTCTTCCACTAAATATGTGAGCTCTTACCTCATGACATTCTAATTTCTCTTCCACTATTACAGAAATAATGCTATTGTAATTTTGCATGGGAACTATAATTTCTGAGCTCCCCCATATTGTATTTTGTTTTTACTAGAAATATTCTAATTACAAAGCATTACAGTTCAATAAGCTATTATTAAGCACTAATGCAGAAAATACCAACAACTCGTTTTCCATTCAATAAAGATGTAATTTAGGTTGGATAAAGTCTAATCTTAAAAAATATTGGGGATGAGGTGGGGAGGTATTTGAAGGTAGCTTTTTATTTCTGAGCAGTCTTATTAACCAAAATAACAACAAACAAACTTATCCATCATCACTAACAAAATGGTTAACACAAAGCACCTCAGTTCCAAATTCCATTAAGTATTTTTAGTGTCCCAAAGAAGGTTGCTTATCTAAGGTTCCCTAGTAACCTTCAAAGTTACATTGTAAAATTCTGATTTATTGATTCATCTTACAAGGCTGCCACCTATTGCTTTCACTAAAGGCAAAAAGCATTATAAAGTCAAACAATACAGATGATGTGAATTAAGAAAAGGGCAATCAGTATTACAAGTGTCTGTCCATTCCGTATTCATTTTGTAAACATCACTCTTTACCCTTTTTGGAATATATTTTATTTTGTTTGCAATGAAGTTGATTCATTAGTGAGTACAATAGGATATAGAAACTTGAGAGGAAAAATAATTGTTTTCCTTCGGGGACATAAAAGGAAAGGACTGTCACAAGAAAAGACATGTAATAGATAATATCATTTTTGACACAACAGGAAAAGCCTATTTTTCTTTAAGAGGAAATCAATTTTAACAGACAGGTCACGGTAATTCTGCCGGGATGTACTTCAGATTAGAGAATGATTTGAGGCTTCATTTTATCTGCTACACCACAACTCAAATGTTTGAATTTTACAAAAATTTAAGCCCATTCATGAAAACATTTCCAAGTATGAAAGCAGTCAGGTGATTGACTGATTGATATAAGAAACTTATAATTTGTAAGTTTTTTGAATGACACTGAAATATTTGCATTTTGTTCCAATAGTGAGTGTAGGTTAAACCTGAAATTTTCTATGAGAAATTGCATCTGTTACCATATATGGAACAGTCATCAATAAATGATGAGTATATATTGATTATGTCTCTCACTCATCACCTCTCAAAAGCTGGTCTCAATTTTTATAATAAATAGTAATTAACCTGAAGTTTGCCATATATTTTCTCTCAGACTTCTATGACATGACTGTCATAGAATATTGATTCAAACACAAAACTCTAATCATAATATTCTGTATCAGTAAAACATCTTTGAATAAGAATATGACAGGAACTTTTCTAAGAAATAAGGGAGTGTGTTTATAATGTGATATTTTATGCATAGCTTATATGTTTTTTGAAGAATCATTTCCTTTTTTATTGTATAACACAAATGTTAGTAGCTGTTTTGCCTTAGATAAAATTTTCTCAGGGTGAAAGGTCACTATAAAACTAAAGCTGGTTATATGAGGAGAATTGTTTAAGTTCTTGTCTTAGTCTGAAAGCGCCTGGGATTTAAACAAAGACCAAAACTTGAGAATCCAAATAGACCAAATTTACACTGACTGTATGTTTTAACTCCTATCAACTGCCAGTGGTAATGATACCTAAGAATTACTGCATGAAACAAATTTAAGACATAATATTGTAGAAATAGTAACAGGAAAACAGAGGATTCATCACGCAAAGCAGTGTGTAAGAAGAAAGACAAGTATTATCTACTGAGGTTCAAAGAGAAAGCCAATTTCCCATGTCAATATTGAGATCTAGGAAATAGCTGCAAAATTGAAAATTTTCAAATTAAATCACCTCATGCATTATGGCTTAATACAAGATATTTTAAAGTTGTTTGTAATAAAAATAGTATCACTTTTTACAAAAATAAGCATTTTATTTTCTTTTTCTTTTTATTTAGTGTCTGCCATTTTCTAAATAAAATCATTTTATTTGGCAAAAGGGTTTTAACATTATACCTTTCTAGTTGAAAGAAAAGAAACAGTGAGATGTACAAAGAGTAGATATTTATATCTACTAATTCATGTACAAATCTATAACATGATATAAATGGGTCAAAGAAAACATTTTAAGAAAATCTATTTCCGAATTTTAAAAAGTGGCCCCTCAATAGTATTATCTAAAAAAAGATGATCATCAAACCACTAAGAAAAATAACACATTATATATAATAATGAAAAACATATTTTCTTTCTTTAAACATTTAGTTAATAAATTCAATAAGTCAAACTAATATTCCTAGAATAATATGTTTTATAAGCAAACAAAATATCATTAGAAATGAAAAATATTTCATATTTTTTAATGAAGATATTTCATTATAAAGATAAAGCCCACATAAAGTTAATTATGATAATTTATGTAAGTATTAGCAGAGTGTAGGCACTTTAAAATCATAGCTATATAAAAGGTTGAATATCCAACAATGCATTAAAATCCCATAGCTATATGTATGATAGCAAAAGCAATCCCACACAAACAGACATTCTGCACTTGCAGGATAATCATGAGTTTCTGATTTACTAAAAAATAAACAATTCATCTCTAGTAAATTTTTTCGTGTGAAACAAATTAAAAATATCACAACTGTTTTTTCTTCCAACTTAGGTGTTAGATTTCCTTTGCATTATTGTTAAAATGACTTGTTCAATTCAGACTTAGTATGGAGCAAGAAATTTTATTTGGCTCCTATAATTTTTCCTGTATCAGTAACTCAAATATTTTAGTTATATGTATGTGGCTGTGCTTTTGTGTAAACATGTGTGAGACAGAAAACAAAATCTCATGAAAGACAAATAGTGAAGCAATGCAGTGAGAGAGAGTGCTAGTGCAAGAAATTTGACACAAAAAAGTCAGTAGAGGGAAACAGAATGACAAAGAAAAAGGAATGCAATGATGGCATAATACATGGTAACCACTGAATACACTAAAGGATAGCAAAGAAATAATAGTTAATATAAGAAACGCTATTTTCTCTGGGATTTTCCCCTAACATTTGAACACGATATTAAGATACTTAAAATCTTGTTCAATAACTCATTCTTTTACATATGTTGTTATTGAAATATTAACTTGGATGACCTGTGTCCCAGCTTCAAAATGTTAATACTCATATGCCCTAATTTTTCTCATTTTAATTACAGTTTTTAAACTTTTCACACACATATATTTGGTAGCAAACATTTACTGAGTGCTGTATTAATTATCCATGGCTGCATAGCACATTAAATGGAACAAGTATTTATCATCTCACACAGTTTCTGCAAGTCAGGAATTTGGGTATGAATTAGCTAGGTGTTGTAACGAAAGATCTCTTATGGTTGTAATCATGCTGAAGGCCAGAGCTGTGGTCTTCTCAGCTACAGATCCACTGGAGCTGATGGATCATTTTCCAAATTCACTCATGAGGGTCTCTCTGTTGGGTGCCTCATGACATGGAAGCTTTACCAGGACAAGTGATCCAAGGGAGAGTGAGTCAGAGTATCAAAGATTGGCACCACAGTCTCTTCAAAACCTAGTCTCAGCAGTAACTCCCCATCAGTTCCATTGTATCACATTTGTTGGAAGCAAGCCAATAAATATAGCCTTCACTCAAAAAAGAGGTAGGCCTTTTTACATGAGGGGCCTGAATACCAGGTGGCAGGGATAATTGGTGATCATTATACTCTGCCTATGGGCCTCCAATTAACATTTAGTCAACATTCCTCTTACATGTAAAATATACTCACCCACTTCCACAGATGCTAAAAGTTTGATACTATTACAGTCCCTACTCAAATAATCTTGTCATCTCAATCAGGTTCAGCCATGGCATAGACACCTCAGGTCTAGTTCCATAAATACATATCCTTGAATATAATCTCTCTTAGTCTGAAAATTCATAGACATTGGTTCCCCAAATAATGATACAGAGGGTAACTGCTTTAGACATTTCTGTTCAGAAACAGGGAAATGGCAAGTACAAAAAAGCCACTGGCCTATAACAATTCTGAAGTCCAATTATGCAATTACTGGAAGTTACTTAATAAGGTCAAAAGACATTGTATAATTCTCCATGGCTCTTGGCCTTAACTGCTGGAGTCTGGTTCTGCCCTCTGAGTCATCATTCAGTTGGGCAGCTGTCTCAGCCTACTCCCTATCAGCATAAGAATCCAAAGGGTTTCTCCTTATTCTAAGCTGTCTCTGTTCCGCCTTTGTTCAAGCTGAAAATTTTTGTGTATATAACTTAAGAACTCCATGGTTCTCCAGTGAAGCTTCTTGGGATTTATATCATTTGACAAAAGCCACATTCAAATATCTCTTGAGATAAGCCCTTCTCTGTCTTGAGCTCCTACTTCTATGAATAAGCAATAATGTCCTTAAACTTTCCAGAAGCTATAATAATGTTTCAGAGGACATAGAGGGTATGCTCTTAATCTCTTTAGGGGCTTTCTGAGTCACCAGCTTTAATCTTTCTGAGGTCTTGACAAAAGATTTTATGTATACCCTCACTTTCATTTTTAGACTACATTTTCCTGGAAACGCTCTGAATTTGATCTTTGCTTAAAGCCATTTCTTAAATTTGCCATTATTTGATTTCTCGAGAGGCTGAGAATTTTCAAAGGCATCACAAGTACTGGCTCCTCTTTGTTTAACAACCCTTCCTTTAATTTATCTCCCTACTCTTATATTATACATGTACTGCTAGAACAAATGAGACAGAACCTTCAACTCTTTGATTAGACATCTCCTTAGGCAAATTGTCCAGTTTATTAGGCACATTTTCTATTTTCTGCCTTACTTCAATCAATGGTGCTGTTAAACTTTCTGATACTACATAACGAGGATTGTCTTTCCTACAGTTTTCAATACCATTTATTTAAAATCTTCTGAAAGTCCTGACCTGCAGCTTTATTGAAAGCAATGAGACATATAATAACAGCTCTGTCAAGGCACTTTCCACTTTCACTGACATTCTCCTCGAAATCCACTGACCAGATCCAACGTGACTTTCATATTTTAGACTTATTACAGCAGCATCCTGTACTCAGAATAAAAATCTGTATAGGTATCTGTTGTTATTTAACAAATTATCCCAAAACTCAGCAGTTTAGAATAAGTTTCAATTATTTCACAGTTTCTGTGGGTCAGAAATTTAGCCACAGCTTACCTTGGTGCCTCCAGCTCAGTCTCTCATGATGTTGCATTCCACCTTCTGGCTAGGTATATAATCATCCCAAAGCTTGACTCAAAGATTGCATCTACTTATTCACAAGGTTATTGGCAGGCATCAGAAAACCTGCTTCCAAGTAGTCATGTGGACCTCTCCACAGGGCGGCCTCATGACAGAGTACTGGCTTCTCCCAAAGTGAGTGAACAAAGGGAGGGTGAATTTGAGCACCCAAGACAAATGCCACAGTTGTTTGTAAACTAATCACGAAAGTGACAACTTATTTCTTCTGTATTCTATTCATGTGGAGCCAGTCAATAGGGGAGGAAATATACAAGATCATGAATACTGAGAAAGAAGAATCACTGGGGCAATCTTACAGCCTACCACAGACTTCTATTAGAACTTCTGTTTGGTCAGACATCGTGGCTCATGCCTATAATCTCAACACTTTGGGAGGCCCAAGCAGGTGGACCTGTTGAGCCCAGAAGTTTGACACCAGCCTGGGAAACATGGCAAAAAAATACAAAAATTAGCCAGGTGTAGTGGCACACATCTATAGTCCCAGCTACATAGGAGGCTGACATTGGAGAATTGCTTGAGCCTTGGAGGTTGAGTGAGCTGAGACAGCACCACTGCACTCCAGCCTGGTGACAGAGCGAAAACGAGACCCTGTCTAAAAAGAAAAAAAAAAATATCCTGTTTACTCTGTTACTTTGAAAGTACAATTAACTTTTACTAAGCCATATTAATAAAAGGCAACTTAGATAGGAATAATCTAACTTTATAAAAACTGTATTTTCTTAGATCTAGTTAATGATACCAACAAGCATTCACAAAGAAGTTGCCTTTTAAGTTCACAAGGCCAGGACAATCACTTGGTTTAGTTCAGCATGAGCAACCTGGAATTCAACTGATATCTAGGGAGAAAAAGGTCAAAGGTAATTTTTAAAGTAGAGTAACTGTTTAAACCTATGGCATTTTTAGATCCTCAGTGAAATTGCAAATTCAAAGTTTAAGTGCAGTCACATTATGCTGCCTTTGATGAAAAAAAAAAAAAAGATTTGTTCTACATTTGCACTGGCTTCTTTTAGAACTGTGAGTGGTTGCATTACTGCTAAATTCTTCAGAATTTATTTTACCTAAAAAAAAACTTAGGAACACATACAAGCGGGACAATGAATCTGTTATGTCATATCTTTCTTTAAATGTCCTCTATGGAATCAATCCAGGAGACTGTCGGCAAATACTGTGATTTTAAGATAATTATTATATAAATGTTTTCAAATTTGAATGATACACAGAGCGTATGTGAGAGAGCTGGGCACTGCTCTTTCATCAGATAAGTGACATTCAACTTGCTCAGCAGTACAATTACATAAGACAGGCAATTCATCTTAAATTGAACTGAGTGCTAAAGTAGTTATGAATTGCTTTAGCTCTCCAAACTCTAGTGCACAAATATTAAGGGTTCTTGGATGTCATATATGTTTTATATTGTTACAGTGTTCCTACTTCTGTATCAATTGAGAGAAAATAAATATGAGTTATTGCCAAAATGCGTGACTACAGAAAAGGAATCCAGAACTTTTTTAAGGCTTTATTAAATTATGTGTGTAAATAAAATTCAATTTCAATACCAGATGGCACCACATAATGACAAGGTCATTTTGTTTATACAGATATTTTTATTTTTTAGAGACATGTTCTTCCTCTGTCACCTACAGTGTCATGACGTAACTCACTGCAGCCTGGAACATCTGGGTTCTAGCAATTCTCCTGCCTCAGCCTCCTGAGTAGTTGAGACGATAGGTGCACAGTCACCATGCCTAGCCAATGATTTGTGACATATTATTTTATATTCACTAAATATAAGTAATATATTAAAATGAAATATATTGATCAGTTTCTGGGTGAGCATTCAGATATTTTACTTCTCTTTACTTAGTCACAGCTGGTGTTAATTAATAGGCATGATCCTAAAGAATTCAGTTGTAAATAAAATTTCTGCATAAGAAACACTCTATATGAACTTGGGAGATTATATGAACAGAACTTTCAGGAGGTTATTTTTACACAGAAAATATTGTCATCTGCACTAGGAAGAGTCATCTGTGATGTTCAAATATAAGTAGGCTGGTTGATAGACACTGACTGGTTTGTTTAGATTTTGGCATATTACAAGTCCCCAAATTTCTAAAAATTTATGCTCTAAAATTTCCTTCCTAAGTTACTTAATTAAAATTATAGACACACATACAAACACACACACACACATCTTCTCTTTTTTCCCTACAATGTCTTTAATGTTCCTGATAACCTCTTTGGTGTCAACCACCACCCCCCCACACAGGAACTCATATAGCTAACAGTCATAAATTTCTTAAAAATTCTCAAACAGGTTATGCTTACCTCCACTCCACCCACTTGGGATAGCCTTTCCCTATTCAGTAACACACAACTCATTCTATAAAATTCAACTCACAGTATTATCCTCTCTTGGTCTAAATTAGATGTCTGACTTTTGTATTTACTTAAAAATCTATTATAAGACTTATCAATGTATCAATCAGGCCTATCATTGTAAGTTTCTTTATTTTTTCTTTTCTTTACTTCTCACAAGTCTACAATTTCCTGAAGCATAGAAATCATAGCTTAATTGACTTTACAATCCTGCCTATAGTGAGTGACTGACAAAGAGTAAGCATTAAAAAAATTATAATGGTGGAAAAATGGAAAAATGGTATCACTCTCCTTCAGATATCTATTCCAGATCCTAACAGATAAGAATACAATGCAATCCTAAAGAGGTTTTTATGTTATTTCTTAATTGTCAAAGATCTGGAGGGAGCCTTGAGTAAAATATCTGTTTATCAAATGTTCAATAGATCAATAAATGTTTAAAGAAAATCCATATTAAGATGCTCCCCAACAGGGCCGAAAAGAAATTTATCTTTCACTGTTTAAAATCTACATATATATGCATTCTTACTAAGTGCATTAGGATTTTATGCAGCATTTTAGAATCCTTTAAGGACATCAAAGCCCATTTAAGAAGCCATTTTTGTTAAAAACAGGTTTCACAAAGGCCTTGCACATCTTGTTAAATGCTATGCCAATTGAGGTTTGATATAGAAACTTCTCTAAGAACATTGCAGAGAGTTATTTAAGTGAATTAGTGACCTGTTTGCTGAGAATTATATTCTTGATTGGAAGAAAACTTGGACAGAGGCATTTTACAGAGACTTGCAGACACACAAGTTTGTCATGATTTTTTTCTCTACTTTTCATTTGGGAAAAGAAATGAACATAAGCCACAAAAGGAGAATAACAACAGTGACAGACCTCATAGAATAAAGAAATATAATTTTGAATTTAAAAAATGACTGGTTAGTTTTTCAGGTAGTGAGAAATATATATTGGTTAACAGTAAAATGTCATCGATTAAAGTATTTGGAAGCGACACAGGCCAGAAGAAAAAAGAACACAAATTCCTACCAATATCTAAGTTAGATGTGACTTTTTTAGGAAATCATGGGTTGGGAGCTTTCAACTAATTCTCTAGTTGAGAAAAATAAAGTTTCTAAACAGAATAAATTAAATAAAATTTTCTTCATTATTCCTTTAAATGTCTTATATCTTATAATTGCCTAAGCGGCAAAAGCCAATATAACAATTAATATTTTAAGATTTATATATTACTTCAATCATTCAATTCTTACAGAGAAAACATTATGACTAATACTCTGCTTTCTTTCTGTTTAAATGAGACTTGCCCTTATGCTCCATGTAACCTAAACTCCAAAAACCACCATCATTGGATGACAATTGATATCTCTGTAGGCATAAAACACCTAAGAAAAATAGTATTATTTGTGTGTTCCATAAACTAGATCTTATTATTGAAGATGATGTTCATATTTAAAGACCAAGTATTGATTTTTCTCTATAGCAGATGAATAGCTTCATGGATTATAGTTCTACTGATACTCTATCAGTCAAAACTAATTCTGTTAAAAACAAACAAGACACATTGTGTTTGGTAGTATCATCTCCTGAAATATTTCTCATTTGTTTATTAAATAATTGTGTGTTAAGTGCAAACTTGCCCTCACTGATTTTTACAATCTACCTGGAAGGGAAGACTTGGCACAAGTTCAAGAAGTATATTGGGTGCTCTGAAAAAGAGGATGAGGTAGGAGAAGCAAATTACAGAAGAACAAAACCTGGTAAGTCAATATATCTTAGTGAACTACTGAAATGTCTGTTTTTCCTTATGTTTTCCCTCTTTCCTCTCATTTTAAGCACGAAACTAGGCTTAATTGAAGGAATCAATGTGAAATTAGAAGCTCTTTATAAAATCCCAAACATCTTGTAAAGCTAATGCAGAGGATACCAAAATGTTTTAAGAAAACATTTGAAAAATAGATGGCCAGGAAATGAGAAAAAAATCCTAAAGTAGATAACAGAAGAAGTGTACTGGTTCAGTGAGCAAAGGAGACTTAATGCTTGTTCCTGGCATCAGCTGGGGATGTGGCAAAGGCTCATTGAGGAAGAGCTAACTTGTTCACGCTTGACTTACTGAGCTAGATCCTAGGCAGAGGAGTTTCTAGTTATTTCCAAAGTACTTATGTCTCTAACATGGTATGAAATGGGTAGAGCTGTGGGACATAAACAGGCAGAGCTGTGGGACCTAAATGGTTGACATGCTGTGTGAACTGATTGCCAACATCTAGATGGGACATTCCAATGGATACATTATTTGCAAAATCTCAGGACACTGGCAAAGCCCTGTTGTTGAGACAACCCAGAAATAACTGAGGTTATAACTCTTACCATGACTAAAGGATGAGCACTTGGAGTTAAAATTAATTTAATTGTAAAAACATTGAAACAATTTTAATATTGTTTTTGAGCGCATCTGTTTGCTTCATTGGCTCCTATAAATAGTGGAATCTACACAAAGCACCAGGGACAAATGGCTGTGCTCCCAAATCTTCCAGGCTGTATAGATTAGTAGCCTACTGCTTGACCTCTTACCACCCATGAGGCCTCCATGATTTAAGGTACACAATAGGTGGCACTAAGCCCCTGTCTCTGACAGTGGGTTCCCTAGTTTGTATCATGAAAACATGTAAACTAATAAGGAACATTATGAAGTTTCCCATTGTAGAGAATTATTTTGGTTGGTAGTACAAGAAATGATTACAGAAATTGGCTGCTGTTTTAATGTCTTACCTTGGTGTAAGCCATCTCTTCACACTTTGGCCATTTACAGCAATCTTTCTTGCCTCCTTGAGGCTCTGATAGCTGCTTACATTCCTTGGCACCTCGATGCATCACTTCAATCTCTGCCTCCATTGTCACACTGCCTCCTCTTTTTCTGTCTGTGTCAAATCTGTCTCTTTCTTATAATCACATTTGTGGTTGCATTTAGGACCCACCCACATACACTAAGATAATCTCCTTATCTCAAGATCTTTAATTTGATCACATCTGCAAAGAATCCTTTTTTTTTTTTTTTTTTTTTTTTGTAAGGTAATATACAGAAGCTCCAGGGATTAAGGCATGATAACTTGGGAGAACTGTTTTCTGCTCACTATGTGTATTTTTTCATATCACACTAAAGGTGGTATGCTTATTTTCATGTGAAATAACAAAAAGGATTGGAGCTTTTACCTAAGCGCTATTATCAGAAGTCATAAACAATTTACAGAGGTGATACATAATCAGAGTTTTATTTGTAAGTGATAACTATGGCTTTGCTGTACAGAAATGTTTTAGTTGGTAGCACAAGAGATGTTACTAGGGGGACAGGAAGAAGGCAGTCCTTGGTGTGCAAAAATAGTGATTCAACTAGGGAGAACCAAAAAGTAATTCATATAACTTGAGTTTGTCTCTGTATTAGTCTGTCCTCACACTGCTGATAAAAACATATCCAAGACTGGGTAACTTATAAAGGAAAGAGATTTAATTGACTCACAATTCAGTAGGGTGGGGGAGCCTCAGAAAATGTATAATCATGGTGAAAGGGAAAGGAAACATGTCCTTCTTCACATGGCAGCAGCAAGGAGAAGTGCTGAGTACAAGAGGTTATAAAACCATCAGATCTCATGAAAATTCACTCACTATCAAAAAAACAGCATGGAGGTAACCACCCCTATGATTAAATTACCTCCCATTGGGTCCTTCCCATGACGTGTGGGGATTATGGCAACTACAATTCAAGATGAGATTTGGGTGGGGACACAGCCAAACCTCATCAATCTCCTAAAATGTTAAAGATTTTTATGTTGGTAGTTTCTGAAATTACTTTCTTTATATGTTTTTATATTTCCTTAACCTTTTAGAATAATCAGATAATCATAATTTGATCTTTTTTGATTATGCTTCAGTCAATTTGTCATCCTCCTTAAGAAATGGCTAAAGAATCAGCTGATGCTCTTGGTGTGAGCCATCTGTTCTCACTTTGGCCATTTATAGCACTCTGAAGTTCACTTCATTTCTAATCCGGTATTCTTACAAAGACCCAGAAGGAAAAAGAATGCACTCACCATTTAAATTCAGTTATTTAATGAGTGCCCGGCAAAGCACTGGGTTTAGGGAAGCTTTGTGTCAGATTCTTTTCCAATTCAATCCCAATTTTGGATAATGTTTATAGATATGAGCTCCTAAAAAAATGCTTACTCAGATCCAACAGACTGAATCAGTGCATTGTTGTTGTTACCATTTGAAATTAATATACTGCAGACACTGGCATATGGATAGTTGAATAAATAATCAGAATTTACACATACCCATCCTATAACTCAGAGGCCAAATGACTGGTAGAAGTGGGAGCATAATTGTATTTTATTTACTGAATAATACTTCATCTACTCACAAAACTTGACTTCTCTATTAATGGTTAAAATCTGTATTTTCTCTATCCATTGATAAATGTATTTGCTAAGGATGACTTAAAGAACATCTGTTTAAATTCCAAGCAGGGTGATCAGATGAAGATACAAAGAAAAATAAGATAAAATTGTTGGTCTCATTGAGTTTTTAGTATATTTGCAGAGAGTTAAGCACAATTAGGCTATTTCTATCATAAGTAAAACAATAAAGTACCATATAAGTGTGCAGGTATGTAGTTTAATAGAGAATCAAACTATAGTTAGTAACAACGGCATCATTTACCATTTATTCAGCATCTACCATTTAACAAAGACTGTGTGAAGCGATTTATATGTGTCATTTTAATTTAATTTTAGAGAGTCCTGTAAATTTACTTGGTATTGTCATTTCATATATTCAGATTCATCCAGCTAATTTTTATTTTTCCTTCAAGTCTCAGCTTAAATATTAATTTTCTCAGGAGGACTTTCTGATTCTGAAAATTGATTACATACAACTTACTCTTTATTCCTTCAGTTCTCTGTACTTCTCTATTTCCACACGATGAATATTTGTGTGCTTCTTGTATTGGCCAAAAAACAGAAAGCTTCATGCATACAGAGACTTTGTTGGCCTTATTTGTTTTTATAACCTCAGCATCAAACTCACGCATAAATGGAGAGAATATACAAATTAAAAAACTTACCAATGGTCCCATAACAAAAAACAGAGCATAGATTCAACTTAGATCTATTTCTAAACCTATATTTTTAATTACTAGGCTATTTGGTTCCTTAATGACATAGACCATTTCCATTTCTCTTTGATTAAAATGAGTATTTTTCATACATTGAAAGTCTAAATTTTTTTACTTGTGTTATTATCATAAATTAATTGGTAACAGCCTAATCAAAATGATTGTTCCATGTCCTAATAAATGAGAAATAGTATTATTAGATTTACTTTTTGTTATTTGTTCAAATATTAAGGAACAATAATTTTATAATTTTGATATTAAGTGCTGTAAAAGATCTAAAATGACAAGATTAAAATTCACATTACTGAAAAAGACTTCAGATTTTATAAGATAGGAAAATTAGCTCATATCTGCTTCTAGATGTTAATTGTAAGCTATTACTAATAGTGTCATTAATTCAAACATTAAAAAAGAATAAAATTACGGATAGTCAGCATTCATATAAAACATGAACATATCTTGACATTATTTAAAAAAATAATATACTGGTTGAATTCACAGCTACTTTTGTGAATAAAGTAATACTACTTTATTTACTCATTTATTCATTATGTATCCTGTATATCTTATTTTAAATAGGCAATAATTATGGCTTACAAGATTTTTTTAACTTGATACAATTTCTTCATAGTAAAATTTTAAAAATCTTGAAATCGATAAAGCTTCTTAGTGAAATATTTATACTTCATTTATAATCTTTAATATTAAAATGCAATAATTTTAAAGAAAATATTTATATAAGTAGTTTTTTATATAGCTGTTTTAACCATATGTATGCAATTTTCTGTAAATCAAATTCTAACATTTTGTAAATTTCGTGAAATTAATAATTTTGCTCTTGATTTGGCCTTTAAAAAAATTAGTATATCTCTGTGGTATATATGTGGTGAAGAGGATAGAAATTATCAGAAAGAATTAAATCAACTTTGTGTATACAGATCTCAATATGAGATCATGAGAACCACAGTGGGATACTAAAAGGGACAAACAGTTTTTTAGTTCTTCATGAGTTCTTTGCTGGAGTTTCCTTGTACTAGCTTGCAAGAGCTGATTGGGCTCATCTTTTCCCAACTCCAAGTTCTGGGACATAACTTGGTAACTTTAAATTGGCCGTGATGCAACAATAACAACACAGAAATTAACAAATTCTACCAATCATTTTCTTTGTTTCTTTCCTTTGCAAAGAGCTGACCAGCACATCTCTGTTTAAATGTTTACCAGCACATCTCTGGTTCTGGCTATTCTGTTTCTGAGACTATTTCATCTCCTTCTTAATCTCCTGTTTTATTTATAAAATTAGGTCACTTTTACTGAGGTAGCATTTTGTCCTATTCTTAATATCTTTTAAAAATACAGTTTTCTAGTTATCTTCTCTATTTGGTGAGATTTATTGAAAAATCAGATTCAGATATAAATAAGACATCATACTTACCTTCAGATCAATTACAATATATTAGAGAAACACATAAGAAATCATTCCCATGCTGTGTCGTAATTGAGCTTATTTTGAGGGTTACAGAAGATTAAAATTAAAAAAATACATCTACTACTTTGGAAGAACTGTTGGTATCTAGAAAAACTACTAAAATAATTTAATAATGGATCTTTGAATTTAAGGATGACTAAGGGTCATACAGATGGCTTAGAAGGAGGTGCAAGATGTTCCAGTAAGAAGACAAAAGGAAGATTTAGAGAAAAGAGACTGAAAGGAGTGTATAGGGTATGACTAGAAGAACATGACAGAATGGGGAAAATTCAGATACAAAAGTATGAAATATCATTAAATCCCTTCTCCCCTTAAACAGATTCTGCCCTTTAGCCATCACCATGAGATATACAAACTTCTCTCAGTTCACTATTTTAACATCCTATTACACTATTTTTGTGTTATTTTTTACTCAACACACTATATTTTAGTCCCTTCAAGAACAGTAGCTATATATTTCTCATTTTATCATCATTTGCAGAATTTCATACAATATCCTATAGTTAGAGGGACTGGGTATGTATCTGTGGATTTGAACATAATTATATAACATCATTGAGAGCATGTTGGAAAAAATATTTCAAAATAACACTTAGTTTGGCATCAGAGTAACACTCAATTTTTTTTATTTCAGAAATAATAAAATTAAGTATGAGAAGAATAGTAAATTTCAAAACTGCTATCTGAATATTTTAAAAATTTAATCTGCTTTGTCTTTTTTCCCAAAGAAATTATCACCTATCAATTATTAATGTATTTGGATATTTATATATTGAATCACAACTATTTTATTTTTCCCCAAATGTAAAAGTTTTAAGTTTTTATTAAAAAATATTGTTTTAAATTATTGTTTTTTACCCCATTAGCATATCAAAGAGAAAAGATACACATTAATTTCACATCTCTATTATTTTGAATACAAAAATATAATTCAGTTATTTTCCTTTTAGTAGGAACATAGGGTCTGCTTCTTGATGTAAGAAACAAGGACTATTGTACAGCTCTTTGTCTTCAGTCCCACTTTGAGCTTTGCCTACTTTACTTTTTTAAATCATCCATTAAATCACATAAAGGAAATACTGATATTTAAAAGAAAAAATCTCCATGGTCTCTTAGATGCATTCATTGGCTCAGGTCCCCACTGTTAAAACTGAGTGAGAAGCACCAGCAGCTGGTCTCTCGCTTGTTCCTGGAGTCTACCTTGCAGCTAGCTCCCTGATTAGGAAATTGATGTGGACTTTTCAGCCATTTCTGGCGCCTGTCTGCTTCCTTGATTCAATGGATTAAGTGTCCATGATTCTGGAGCACTACCTAAAACCAGGGACTCCTTACCTTGTTAAATTAACTTTATAGGAGGCCATTGCTTTGGACTAAGCTCCTGTACCAGGCCCAACAGACCAAACCAAATGAAGTCACTAATGCTAAAGTTCCATGACACTAAGCTGAAATTAAGTTGTTTATCTGACTGTATAAATCAGAAGATTGAGAGATATAATAGCCATATGTCATATGCCAAATAGCCTAATTTTAATTTTGAGAGCCAGTTTTAACCTAAATGATAAGGGAGTCCCCTCTGCTTTAACCTTTACAAGGAAAGTAACTTTGCTGTTTCTCCTTTCCCTTTTCTATCTATACAACCAAACTCCTTTTCTCAGCTCATTGGAACCCACATTCTATTTTATAGAATGAGATTTTGCCTCATTCCAAAATCACAAACAAAAGCCAATGAAGATCTATAAACTAAATTTGTTCTTTGTCATTTGACCAATCTCTTACCCAATTCCATTTTAAAAGCGAGGCAAATAAAAAGAAACCATGATAAATGTTCTTATATAACGGGAAAAAAATTTTTTATAATTATTGAGCAAAGAAAAGTTACTTCCAAATTAATTAAAGTTCTAATCTAGGTTAAAGCTCAGTTTTCATAATGTGTTTTTAATTTAAAGAATATATTCATATCAGTGGAATAAAGTATACATGAGCCTCTCTGTGTTCCTTATCTCATTATTTTAACTTATACTTTCAAGAAGTACTTAATGAAACTTAAGAAGTACTTTGTTTAATAAGTACTTAATAAAAATCTAAAATATACAAGGCACTTAGCTACATATTTTAGAAGATACAGTAAAGTATATGCATATGGTTCTTGTCTTCTAGTAATTCATAATTTGATATAACAAGAACTAGAAATATAATTTTTATATCTTGCCAAGTCTTCTAAAAAATTGGAAGAGAATTAATAAGTGTGTGTCTGAACTATCTCAAAATTAAAATTAGAGGGTATCTGGCATATGACATAAAGCTGTCAGTAATAATCATATATTTATTGTCATACAACACAAATCTATAGTGAGCTCAGAAACTAAGACAATAAAAAAAGACTTTCTTAAGGGGTAACTTCTTTAAAAACTTTTAAATAGACTATTTTGATTTTTAGGAATGATTCCTCAAGAATCATTTCTAAAAATGTTGAAAAGTTGTATTTTTTTACATTAAGAGTTGAATATGAAAATGACAGTTATGTTTATGAAACTTATTATTAAGTTATACAAATCACAGAGATGGTATTTAGCATTTGGAAAGAGGGTACATAATTTTATACTAAATTTTTTTTTATTTTATTTTATATTTATTTATTTATTTATTTATTTATTTATTTGAGACAGAGTCTCATTCTGTCGCCCAGGCTGGAGTGCAGTGGTAGAATCTCAGCTCACTGCTACCTCCGTTTCCCAGTTTCAAGCAATTCTCCTGCCTCAGCCTCCCGAGAAGCTGGGATTACAGGCGCCTGCCACCATGCCAGGGTAATGTTTTGTATTTTCAGTAGAGATGGGAGTTTCACCATATTGGCCAGGCTGGTCTCAAACTCCTGACCTCAAATGATCCACCCACCTCGGCCTTGCAAATTTCTTGAATTACAGGCGTGAGCCACCACGCCTGGTCTTCTTATGTATATTAAAAGGTAGGTTTTTAGGTAAAATGAAAACTTGTTTTGAGTTAAACAGGAAATACATTTTAGAAGTGTAAATACCTCACTGCATATAATTTAGTCAAAAGAGCAAGTATTATTAGATATTTCCCTGTGCTTAACTTGGTAAGATAACTAATGTCCTTTTATTCACAAATTGCTTCAGAAGTTCAAGTTTTTGTTTATTTTGTTTAATACAAATCACAGTTTACAGTGTTTTGCCTTGATAATACTTCTCTTTCAAATTCATTGATAACTTAATTCAAAGTTAAGTATGCAATTTGGCCATTTATTATCTAAAAATAACAGTACTAAACAGAATATGTTCATTTTCCTTGTTTTTAAAATACCTGTAGAAGTGGAGAGGACGGAAGAGACAAGTCTTCTTCAGCATTTTATCATCTGCCAGTATAAAATGCTAATGAAACAAGCTAATGGGTCTGAGTCATTCAAATGCAAACTTAGCAAGTATTTACTAATGATTGTGTAAAAGACACTACTAGATGAGTTGGCAGGTACAGAAAGATGAGAATAATGTGATGTATGACAGTGGGAGCTATTATGAAAATATGGGAAAATAAACATATGCCAATAACTATAGCAACAGTAGAATAAGTTCCATTTAAAAAAAGATATAGATATATCTGGCACTGACTGTTACTTGTCTATCAGCATGCACCCCCTCTTGTTCCTCTGTTACACCATCCTGATGTTATTTTGTAGTAACAAAGTATCCAATTAAAATACTGCATTTTGCAGGCTTATTTGCAGTGAAGTTTGGCCAATGTGACATAAGCAAAGTGTTATGTGGGGTTTCCAGAATAGTTCCTTATATGAAGTTAACTCAGCTGGCAAGTATGGTATTTTCTCCTTCCCCATTTCCTCCCAACTACTATCTGAAACACTGATGTGATAGCAGAAACTCCAATAGCTGTATTAGATTATGATGGGGACTTTAACACAGAAGCTAGAGGTGAGGAAAGGAGAACAGAAAGTTAATAGGACTCAGGGTCCCAGACAATTTCCAAGAGCAGCCCTATGCTCAGACATACACACTCAGGTAAATGAATAGAATACATATATACACACATGTGTGTTAAAATAAAACATAACAAGAACTAACAATTTTTTTATTTAGCAAATATTTATTAAACAGGTTGTCTGTGCCAGTCATTGTTGCATGAGCTAGAGACACATTGATGAATAAATCCCTGCCCATGCTAAGCTTCTATTTTACTGAGCAAAACTGATTTTAAACACATGCATCTGGACTGTGTTTCAGACCATGTTTTATGTGTAAGATTAAATCCAATAGGGTTTAAGTTACTGTTATTTTCAGTTTTTGTTTTATTTGTCTTATTTTTGCAGCTGCTTGCTATTTCTACTAAAACAAAGTACTCAAAATGCTAGCAAGATGTTCCAGTCATAAAAAAGATTTGATGCAGTTAAGGGAAGAAATGGGTATACACAAGAAGACAACTGTTTCTGAGGTGAGTGACACTGCAACCTCACCATAATGGGTTGCATTAAGGCAAAATTCAAGATTATTTTTTCTGGACCCGGTTGTGTCTTGAATGACACACAATTGTCTGGCTAATTCTATGCCATCTGTGTAAACTGCATGATGATAGGGACTGGATCAGAAGAAATTCATTGCCAACCAAAGGATGTTTTGACTAGATAATTGAGTATCATAGAATAGCATATTTTCATGGTTTTTATTAGTATATTCTTAATAAATCCCTACCCCTCTTCATAGATATATATGCTCCCACATACACACTCACGTAAATGAGTCGATTATACACACACACACGTTAAAATACAACATGAAATAACAATTATTTTTATTTAGCAAAAACTTTTTAAACAGGTTTTCTGTGCCAGTCATTATTTCATGCACTAGAGACACACTGATGAATAAGTCCCTGCTCATGCTAAATTTATATTTTACTGAGCAAAACTGATTTTAAACACATGCATACAATGTAATGTCAGGTCACAAGGCGTTTGTGCTACGAAAAATTGAAGTGCTATGAAGAAAAACAAAGCAGGGAATGAAGCTGAATATGGTAGCCATTTTAGAAAGGTAGTTATGGAAGTCTCCTTTGATTAGCTGATATGATTGCAAATTCATTCTTAAATACAGTGATAGAATGAGCTATATGGTAATGTGGAGAAAGGATGATGCAGACAGAATAAAACATTAGTATGACTATCCTGATGAAGGAGAAAACTTAGTATGTTTGAGGAACAACATGAAGGCCAGCATTGCCAGATCTAGAAAAGACATGCAAGAGAAATCAGAGATGAGATTGGAAAAGCTGCCATGGGCTAGAACATGTAAGGCCTTAGAAAGCAGTTTCACTTTAATCTTGTGTTTGATGTGAAGGCAGTGGAGTGTTTTAAGCAGGGAATGACACAATCCAATTTATTTTTTAAAAAGATCATTCTGGCTCCCATGTGGAAAATGGATTACAAGAGAGACAAGAGTGGGAACAAAGAAATCACTGCAGTAGTCTAGGGGAGAAATGATACTGATAATAGCATACATGGAAGAAATAGACAAATTTGGAATATATTTTCAACACAGCTCACAGAATTTCTCATGGAATGGGTGTGAGAAGGAATAAGAAAAATCGACAATGAATTTCTATTCCTCTCTCAAACCAAAATGTCACCCAAAATATGCCTCTTTGACATAAAATTTATTTTTATCTAAAGGCAATTAAAGGAGAAGCAAATGGGAAGAAATCTCTCCTTACCTTCTCTCTTTTTTTTTTTCCTGCCCAAAGGCAGGATATGAGTTCTCCTTTACCAGAAACAATTCTGAGGCTTATCAGCTAGAGAGGCAACAGAGGAATCTACAAAGAATCTTGACACCATTAGTTTTCTCTCAAAACAAAAACCTCTTTCCCTTGTTCTGTAATTTCTCTACAAATTTACTGTTATTTATTGAAGACACTATATAAGCCAGAAGTTCTAAGCCACAGCTTTGTTGAGGTTTCTTCCACATCATGTGTGCAGTGCACATGTTAATACACGATGTTTCTCCTGTTAATCTGCCTTTTGTTCCAACTAACAACTTATGAGGACTGAGGAAGAAATTATTTTCATTTTTACACAATGAAGAGGTAAATAAAATATTTACAGAGATTGGACAATTGTATTGAGATTTGGAGAACTGGATAGGAATAAATTTTAAAAAGCAAAGCGGGTATCATGGGATGAGAGTCAAATGTTTTATCAATATGGAGGTTCCTGGTAGCCATCCACGTGGAGATACTGAGTATGCAATTAAATATATGAATCTGAAACTTAAGAGAAATCCGAGATGGAGATAAGTAATTGAAAGGCATCAGTCCATAGATGGGATAAAATCCCCCAGGAAATGAATATATCTGGAGAATAGGGTGCACAGGGAAGAAGTGAGATAAAAAGAAATACAGATTTACACAGTGGTTCATATCACTCCAGATCAAACTCCAACACTTTTACCTCCCAGGAAGTAACTGCTCCCAGTGTTTGGAAAAGGACTCACTAAAAATTATAGCACCAAAATTTGTAACAATAAAACTATAAATATTACCTACCTAGCTGATTCAAATGTAGGTTAACAAATGACTCAGGTCCACATTATCTAAGCCTTTGGAAGTAACCTACATAAAGTTAGACTCTCCTCTCCTATGAATTCAGAATACATTGTTTCTTAAATGCCAAGGCAAAATGTGTAATGAATTATTCCACAGAAACAGAAAGTTTCATTGCAATTATAAAAGAAATATATATCTCTCTATATATATATATATATATATATATATATATATCTGCTATTAGAGAAGTAGCATAGCATAGTACTTAAAGGTATGAGTTTTGAAATCAATTTGGTTCTGGCATTTATTGGAGGCATGTTGAATGTATGAAAGTATGAATCTGTTTCTCCTCATAGAAAATGAGGTTGAAAATGCCTAGCTTAAATCATGGAGTTGCTGTGCAGTTTTCCTCAGAAAAGCACAGGTAAAACACATAAAAATGTGTCTAGCCCATCAGAAGTGCTCAGTAAAGCTTGTAATATAGCTACCTTTTAGATAAACCCCATGTTCAAAGAAACTTTGTGGCTTAGCAGGGACATATTCCAAACAAATAATTTTTAGAGCAAACATTGTCCATTTTTAAATTACACCTAAATACACTAGAATTTTTAATAGATTTATAACTTATAAGGTTTTAAAAAATCTTATATCCCATACTTTTTAATTTTCAAAAAATTTGCTTGGTTATCTAAAGTCTAAAATATAAACAGAGATGTAAAATAATGCTTTGTTGCTCAGAAAAAGGAACGTATATCTTAAAATGAAATATAATAAAAAAATAAACTTCCATTTGGAGAACAGATTACTCAAATATATTATGTAACAATGCCAACACCAAAGAAACAAAAAATAACCTCATAAGTCAATAATCCAATAAGACAAATTTAAATGCTTTAACAACTATTTAATATCCTATTAACTACCATTAATCTTTGTAAATATTTTTCATTGGTTTCTTAAATCACTATTTATATTGATGTTTCCATGCACTGTTTTCCCTCAAGGAGCTCTTGAGAAGAATGTAAACACCATATGTTACACAGTGTTAGGACAAAATTATAATTACTTACTCAAGTCAACAGGTAATTCCAATCTGAATAAGAGTAAAGCTATTTTACAGGCAGCTATTACCACTTAAACTATTTTTACCACATAAATAAACAAATATATATATATATATATATATATATATATATATATATTTTTTTTTTTTGTTTGTTTGTTTGTTTGTTTTTTGAGACAGAGTCTTGCTCTGTCGCCCAGGCTGGAGTACAGTGGTGGGATCTCAGCTCACTGCAACATCCGCCTCCCAGATTTAAGCAATTCTCTCCCTCAGTCTCCCAAATAGCTGGGATTACAGGTGCCTACCACCATGCCAGGCCAATTTTTGTATTTTTAGTAGAGACAGGGTTTCACCTTCTTGGCCAGGCTGTCTTGAGCTCCTGACTTCATGATCCTCCCACCTTGGCTTCCCAAAGTGCTGGGATTACAGGCATGAGCTACTGCACCTGGCCAAAAATGTATTGATTTATGTGGCACACAACCTAATTATTGAACATTAATACATTGAAAAACCAAATTTTGTGTACATTAACAAATCTCATCCTGTATTTTTTGACTAAAGCTATAAAACAAACTCATAAGACTAAAGTAATGATATTAAACCATGGGGTTTATGGAAATATTTCTTATGTTTTTATATGTGTAGTTTATATTTGGCTCCGAGAGAAAATTTTAGAACATGTGGATCTTTATATACCTGAGTTTATGCACTAATTTTTGCCAAATTTACTGAATCTTTTGTTAAATCTTTGCATGAAATAAATTAAGTAGAGTTAAAATAAGCTATTTTCAGCATAATATAGAAATGATTACTAATAAAGCTCTGATATTTACCTAATAGGGCTTTATTAAGATACATTTAAAAGAAAAGATAATTCCATAGTATTTAATTAGATCTCTTCTTAAACACTTAATGACTAGTGTCTGTGTAACAGGAATATTAAAAAGTTAAAACAAAATTCATAATATTAATTGCAATTTGGTCCTTTCTACATAGATACAGACACTTATCATTTACCAATATTCATATGAAATTGAATATCTCACACCAGTTAGAATGGAGATCATTAAAAAATCTGGAGACAACAGATGCTAGAGAGGATGTGGAGAAATAAGAACACTTTTACACTGTTAGTGGGAGTGCAAATCAGTGCAAACACTGTGGAAGACAGTGCGGTGATTCCTCAAGGACCTAGAAATAGAAATGCCATTTGACCCAGCAATCTTATTACTGGGTATATACCCAAAGAATTATAAATTGTTCTGTTATAAAGACACATGCACATATATGTTCATTGCAGCACTGTTTACTACAGCGAAGGCCTGGAACCAACTCAAATGTCGATCAACAATAGGCTGAATAAAGAAAATGTGGCACATATACACCATGGAATACTACACAGTCATGAAAAAGATGAGTTCATGTCCTTCATAGGGACATGGATGAATCTGGAAACCATCACTCTCAGCAAACTGACACAAAAACAGAAAATCAAACACCGCATGGTATCACTCATAGGCGGGTGTTGAATAATTAGAACACATGGACACAGGGAGGGAAGCATCACACATTGGGGTCAGTTAGGGGTTCTAGGGGAGGGACAGGGGGTTAGGGAGGGTGGGGAGGGATAACGTGGGGAGACATATCAGATATAGGTGATGGGAGGAGAAAGGCAGCAAACCCCCTTGCCATGTATGTACCTATGCAACAATCCTGCATGATCTGCACATGTACCCCAGAACCTAAAATACAATTAAAAAAAAAAAAAGAATAAGACAGGCGTGGTGGCTCACACTGGTAATCCCAGCACTTGAGGAGACTGGGCAGGCAGATCATAAGGTCAAGAGATTGAGACCATCCTAGCCAACATGACGAAACCCCATCTCTACTAAAAATACAAAAATTAGCTGGGCATGGTGGCACACACCTGTAGTCCCAGCTACTCAGGAGGCTGAGGCAGGAAAATTGCTTCAACCTGGGAGGCAGAGGTTGCAGTGAGCCAAGAGCCCGCCACTGCACCCCAGCCTGACGACAGAGTGAGACTCCATCTCAAAGGAAACAAAAAAAGGAGCAAACCAGGTGCACTGGCTCACGCCTGTAATCACAGCACTTAGGGAGGCCGAGGCAGGTGATCACGAGGTCAGGAGTTCGAGACCAGCCTCACCAACATGGTGAAACCCTGTCTCTACTAAAAATACAAAAAGAAAAAAAAAATTAGCCTGGCGCGGTGGTGTGTGCCTGTGATCCCAGATACTCAGGAGCCTTAGGAAGGAGAATTACTTAAACTCGGGAGGTGGAGGTTGCCATGAGCCGAGATCCCGCGACTACACTCCAGCCTGGGTGACATAGCCAGACTCCATCTCAAAAAAAAAAAGAAAAGAAAAGAAAAGAAAAGAAAGAAAGGAGCGTTGTAAGATAAATTCATTGTAAAATTTCTGAGGACTTTGAGAGAAGACAGCAGCTGAAGAAAAAATACACACACACACTGGAAAGCAAAGTCTCAAGAAATATGTAACCTGAGCCAGCAGTGTACCTCCTTGCTCTCAAACAACCCCACATTTACTCTGGGACCATAGAAAATCTATGTACCTAAAAAAGTGGGAGTAAAGATGGGGCTGGCAACTAGAGGATTAGCTATAAGTACCCCATGCACCTAAGCAACTTTCTCCTCTCATCCCTAGCAGGATACTAGGAGTTTATTCTCTACAGAAAGAAAATTAGATAAGCTCCAAACTGCAGAAACATCATGCAAAACTGAAAAAGAGAATATCCTACTGAAAACAGGTAGATTTAAATAAACTCTGCATATTAAACACTGAAAAATCCCATAATCCCATACCTTTTCCTCTTTTTTTTTTTTTTTTTTTTTTTTTTTTTTTTCCTTGTTTTATTGTTTATCCCCTCCAGGCAAAAATCTTATCTAGTATTTTGTTGCTATGGTTTGCTGATTTTCCAAGAAATTCTGATTTGCTGACCTTTGGCAAATTTTGTAAGCTATCAAAAATATTCTATAATAAAATCCTTTCTGTTTAAGCTAAGTCAAATTATTTTGCCTGCATCTATGAAAACTGACCATTATTTCAGGTGACTTTCATTCCAGGATTGGAAACATGGCTCAAAATTATGTTTGTTAATAAAAGAAATGCATAACCTTGTTAGGATTATGATCTTGATAAATGCCAAATCTAGCAGAGGGATGTTTTCTCACATTTTTTTCCTCTTTTTTTTTATTTATTATTTTCTCTCTTCCCTCTCATCCTTTTCCCTCCTCTTCTTTCTCTCTACCTCTGCCTCTTCCTCTATTTTGATCTTTATCATTTCCCAGTTATATCAAACAAATGGACAGTCAGAATCATGCTTAAAATAAAATTGTACAGTAGTTAAAACAGCACAGTACAGTAGTTAAAATCAGTCTTTAGAATTTTAAAGATGAGCTGAAGTGCCAGTTTGGCCATTTATCAGCATTGTAACCTCCAGTCAGCATACTTAACTATTCTAAGTTTCAAATTCCTTATCTATAAAGTGAGACAATAGTCTGGTGTAGTAATAATTAATACTCTAAGTAAGCAGTCAGTTTTCAGGATTCCCAATTTGGAGAAATGAGGCTCTAACTAAAACTTTCAGTGCTTGGTTATGGGAAATCTCAAGAAAGGTAATATTTATAAACCCAAATAGGCAGCTAACAGGAATGCAGTTATCTCAGATGATGGTTATCAGATAAATATCAGCTAAGGCAGCAGCCAAGTTTTTAGATTGGAGGACAAGGTCCTTACAAACAAAAAAACAACCTGACACTGAATTCCCTACACCAAGTTAGAGTCTCAAAATGAATTCATACATAGGATTGGCTGAACTATGCTGAGTTGTAGAGAAAAAAGAGGATAAGTTATAGAAAACTTGGTAGGCTGATATTACAAATATAGCTTTGACAGGGTTTGTTATATTATTTCAGTTCCCAATGGCAAATTTTATTAAATGGCTACTGTAATATAGGATAAAATGTTTGAGAGGAAATGAGAGGTCTTCAGTGAATATTTTTCATCATTAATTCATTTCACAATTTACTCATTCATCTATTAACAGTGTATTATGTACTGGTTCTATACTGGGAACTGAAATAGGGAATATAAAGAATATAAAATATATCTGCCTTTAAGAACATCTGCATCTATTGAGAGAGATTGTAAATAAACATAATTACAATATAATTTTATGGTTATATATTAGAAATTTGATAAAAGTACTTTGAGCCTTCAGGGAGGAATTCTTGTAGAGGAGCTGCCATTGAATTGGGCACTAAATGTAAAGTGGAAGTTTTCTAGGCATAGGGATGGGAACATACAAAAGATAAAAGAAATAGCTTGTGTAATTCAGCATAATGGAAATTCCTTTCTCTGTATTAATATAATAATTAACCACTGAGGGGGAAAAGTTATGTGCATTCCAAATATTTACACAAGCAGCTCAATATTTATGGACAGAACAAATGTTACTTGGTAAGAAGTAAAATCTAGTTCTTACATTTGTGGTATTACTGACTATGACAGGCAGAATAATGCTCCCCGCCTCAACTCAACAGATATCCATAGCAAAGGGAAATGAAAGATTCAGATGAAATTAAGGTAGCTAATTACCCAGCCTTGTAATAATAGAATTTTCCTGGACTATCTGAGTGGACCCAGTGAATCACAAGGTTCCTTAAATGTCAAAATGGGAGACAGAAGATGAGTCAGAATCAGAGAGATGTAGCATGAGGAAGGCTTGATAGGCCATTGCTGGTTTTGAAGATAGACAGTATCTACAAAACCCAGTAATTCAGGAATCTTCTAGAAGTTCAAAAGGTAGGTAAATGAAGAGTTCCTTACAGCCTTCAGAAAGAACTCAGTCCAGCCATCATCTTGATTTCCTTTCCATGAGACCCATATCTGACTTCTGACTTCTAGAGTTGTAAGATACTAAATGTGTGCTGTTTTAAGCCACCAAGTTTGTGGTGATTTGTTACTGCAACAATATGAAACTAATAAACTATAACATTTTAAGATATAGCAGATATATATATATATATATATATATATATATATATATAATGTATGAGTTTTTAGTACATATTTATCATAGTCTAGATCACTGGTCTCCAATCTTTTTGGCACCAGGGACCGGTTTTATGGAAGACAATTTTTCCACAGATGGGGGAGTGGTTTCAGATGAAACTGTTCCACCTCAGATCACCAGGCATTAGTTAGATTCTCATAAGAAGCACATACAACCTAGATCCCTCGCATGAGCAGTTCACAACAGGGTTTGCATTCCTATGAGAATCTAATGTCTCCACTGATCTGACAGGAGGCAGAGCTCAGGTGGTAATGTCTGGTTGCCTACCAGTCATCTCCTTCTTTGTGACCTGGTTCCTAACAGGCCACAGACCAATATTGGTCTGTGATCTGGTGGTTGTGGACTCCTGTTCTAGATCACCTGTAAAGATTATTATTTTAATATGAATATAGGTAATTTTCATCCTAGCTAGAGCATATGCAGATATAGGTATGCAACAAGTGTACGATATGAGAAGTATTCATTTATAAAATAATTTTTATTCGACCAGTGCCTCTTGATATTCTAGCAATTGACAAATTTGAAATAAAGTTCAAAACTCATTTTGTGGAATTTAAGCCTAAGAAGTAGAAAATATTCATTTTGCATCTTATCACTTGTTCAATTTCTGACTACTTCCTGTACTGTACTTCCTGTAAAATGGAGTCTAAGTTATTTATAAAGTGTATATTGCCCTTCACACCAAACAACTTTTTCCTTATCATACTGGCAACATATAACCAAATATGTATAGTTTCTGTGCCCTCAGGATCTAGCACAAGGCCTTTGCTCTTTTTGCTGAGATTTCAGGACTTTTCTCTCTCCTCAACTGCCAATACTTTGCACTTTTCCAGGCTGTGTGCAAATGCAACCAGTGCTACTATTCTCATAGCTTTCCCTAGGCAGAATAAACCATTCTCAGCCCCAGTACTTTTACATAAAATCTTCTTGATAGGAGGACCTCCATAAATGGTTGCTAATTGTTCTGAATGACTCATCACATTCAAGAAAGTAACAGAAATGTTGAGAAATGAAACTTATAAAACTAATATCACTAACTGATCATCAAGGCCCATGAGAAAGAGCAAGAAAATAGGGATAACAAGGGTTAATGCTAACAAGAGAGTACACTACTGTCAGGTTTATTTCTTTGGGCATTATTACCAAAAATTATGACCAATCAGTCTTTAGCATGGTCTGGCAACTGGGGTGGCTCCATTTTTCCACCTGGTTCTATTTTTGAAGTTTCTATCTCTGGCAAAGACACTTAGGGGAGAAAAGTGAGCTTAATTCCTTTACCCTTAATTATGCTTTGACAATTCTGCTCAGGATTTTTAAAGATTCAGGCTTAAAGGTGGCTGCCAAAGTTTTACTTATTAAGCAGGGCCTAACTAGTGTAAATAAACCTTTATTCTTAATAAGAAGCATACGCAACATAATTTTAATAAAATAAGTTATCCTACATGAATCAATGTTTTTTACTTATTTACATAAGGTTTCCTATCAGATTTGCTAAAGTAAAAGAAACTATCTGGGAAAAAGAAGACGTGTTCATCTACAAAAACATAAATTGACTGCTAAAAATATAATTGAAGAGTTTCAAAGCAAACAGATAATTTCCCTAGCTGAGAAACTGATATCAACAATTTCTCAGAATATTCAAATTATACCTATCTTCAACATTTTTGCTATTAGGCTATTAATTATAATCTAATACTTTCATCTGGCAATTGTTTACCTTCTAATTTCTGTGCTATGTATCAGCCACTATCCAAAGGGACAGAAGTAAGTTTCTGCTAAAACACATTTTACCTTTCCTTCTCTCTTTTGGAATGGATTTTAAAGTGGTATTCATTATGTTTCTAGGCTATTAAGAATATCTTTATTCTACGCAAGAGTAAATTGAATTATCTGATTTACTCACAATTATTATCCAAATTTTAATTTGTGTCATCAACATGCCAATTTTTTCTAAGAGACTAACTATAAATAATAGAATATCTGCCAAATTACTTATGTGTGTTATGAAAACTGTAGTGAAAAAAAAGCTAAATTTATGATAGCTAAAAAAAACAAACATTTATTTATTTTACTCATTTTATTGCATCTAACAGCATGGACTATTGAATTTAAGGTTTTTAAGGTTTCTATCCTTTACATGCAAATTAATCCAGAAATATCTTCCCATGTTCTGTACCTGAACTCTACCATAGTATTCAACCTTATCCTATAGAATTCTCACTTTGACCAACTAAGGAATGCAATCCAAATGTTTATATCCTGAAGATTTCCAGGGCCCTGTTTAACTCAGCAATATACAAAATGAAGCCTTAAATTCTGCCATGTTTAAGCAGATGTAATGCTTCCACATAGTACAATAAAAACAATAGTGGGATTACACATTTTATGAAACAAACAAAATAATAATGTAAGCCCAATATCATTATAAAACACTGAAGTCTAATATTTTCTAACACTATAGAATCACCAAGGAAAACATAGTCATTTCCAAACAATTTGATGCATGCCAAAATTAATTGTGCTTAATTCCTTACCACATTTTATTTGATACAACATGATACCATTAACTAGGTGGCTTCTAAACAATTGAAACTTATTTTTTACAGTTCTAGAGGCTGGTAAGTTCAAAATCAAGGTGTCAGTAGATTCAGGGGCTAGTGAGGGCTTCCTGGTTCATAGACAGAAATCTTCCCTCTGAGTCCTCACATGTTGGAAGGGATGAGAGCATTTTCTGAGATCTCTTTCAAAAACGCATATAAGGGCTTTATACTCAGGACCCAATCACCTACTAAAGGTTTGACTTCCTAATACTATCACATTGCAGGTAAAATTTTCAACCCGAATTTTTGGAGAACATAAATTTTCAGTCTATAGCATGCATATTGATATGATTCAACTTCTAAAATTCACTGGTTATTTAAGTGGATGATATGGTTTGGCTCTGTTTCCCCACTCAAATCTCATGTTGATTTGTAATTCCCAGGGTTGGAGGAGGGGCCTGGTGGGAGGATGATTTAATCATGGGGAAAGACTTCCACCTGCTGTTCCTGTGACAGAGTTCTCTCAAGATCTGGTTGTTTGAAAGTGTCTAGCACTTTCCCCTTCTCTCTCTGCCTCTTTCTCCTTCTGCCATTTGAGAATGTGTTTGCTTCCCTTTCAGCTTTCTGCCATTATTTTAAGTTTCCTGAGGCCTACTCAGGGATGGCTCCTGTATTGCCTATGGAACTATGAGTCAATTAAACCTATTTTCTTTATAAATTACCCAGTCTCAGGTAGTTCTTTAAAACAGTGTGAGAATGGACTAATACATTAGGCAATTTCAAATACAACAGATGGAACTCATTACCAGATAAACTGAACTCATGCTGAGTCTATATTTGATAGCCTCTCATATTCATGGTCTTTCTCAAATGGACACACATTAGTAATAAATTCTAATCTTTGAATTTCACCTTGGTTACTAACTTCTTATTTTAAAAAATGTGTTACAGTATATTTCATACATAGTTTACTTCACACTTATAGGTAAACTGATGAAGTAATACTTGAAATTATATAGAAAACAATAAAAATGAATATAATCAAGCTTATGTGAAATGGTAATACTAAAATAAGAAACACTGAAGTGTTATATTTGAGATCAGCTGCTTAAATTATTATTGATAATGATATTATATCAAAAATATAACAGTCTGAATTCCCAGCCAGGTTTAGTATCTGATGTATGTATTATATATTTTAAAATCTTGTTAATATTGGTGGGTGCAAGAATAATGGTGTGATTGTTACCTCTGCTATTATCTCATATCAAGGTTTTTCAAATTATTGGGAGCAACAGGTGCTCAGGAACAGAACACCAGCCAACTGAATACATGTTGATTTCAACTGCTTTCAAATAAAATTGCCCAGGCATCTTTCAACAGAACAAATATTTCAGTAATGACAATCTACTCTGCAGTGGATTCTCAAACTGCGATAGAAATTATAATGACTCAGTTTCTTAAAATTCTTTTTTGAAGAAACATATAAAGATGTTTTTACTTCCCCCATAATTAAGACTTTTATTGACTGTAAAATTTTGCTAGCAGTAGTTTAACATCTATCCTTTACATACAAATTAATCCAGAAATATTTTCCCATGTTCTATACCTGAACTCTACCACAGGTCCTACAGATTTCCAGGGCCCTGTTTAACTCAGTGATATATAAAGTAAAACCTTAAATTCAATAGTCCAAAATAATATCTTAATAGATACTCAGACAATGACATCCACAAAATTTTTAAATGAACTCTTTGATTAAAGTAAGCAAGACAGAGTACAACCCAACGTCTGAAAGCATGATAAAATAAGCCATTTTACAAATAAAATTTTCTATTAGTGCTACATAAAGAACTCCCAAAGCAGGAGAAATCCAAGACTCCAGCCTGGAAAAAATGAAAAACTCATTGAGATTTAAATTTTAGGATGCAAGTGAATGTGTGAACTGTAGATCAAAGAGAGAGGAGGTATGCCATTATTTTTAGTATGTATTAATGTTGACAAGCTCTTTATCTGGTACCAACCTTTCTGAAATGATTTGGACAGTGTGTGAGAAGAATTTGAACAGCAGTATGTAGCTAATAGACAACATGAAAGTATTTGCTTATATTTTCCTATTAAAATATTTTTCCCAGAGGTCTACTATGTCTGAGAGATATTACATATTTTTTAACACAAATTAAAGAAAATTCATTTTGACTTTAATTTATGTAAAAACAATTTTATTTGTCTTACTAGGATATAATTCTCATTTTTCTTACTATATGAGCCTTCATCATCCATCAGCTATGCTGTCTGCAATAGTCAAATAATAGGTATACTATTTATTCTAAATTTATCTTGACTGAACCAGGAGAAAAAACAATTGACACCAAAAAATACTATATAAACATACATATAAAGACTTATTTGTAGTTAATATCTTAAATTGGAATTTACTTTTAGTGTTTTTAACCTGGATTTTGTAAAATACTTTTTAAAAAGATAATTCCTTGAAGTTAATTTAAATATAGTGACATTTAATGGAAACTTCCAAACTTAATGGAAATTAAAACAGCATTGAGGGATATAGTGAGGAAGGCAGATCAAGATGGCTGAATTGAAGCCTCCAGAAATTGTTCCCGCCTAACCAGGAACAACAAATTGAACAACTGTTTACACAAAAAAGCACCTTCATAAGAACCAAAACTCAGGTAAGTAATTACAGTACCTGTTTTTAACATCATATCAAGGAAAGAGGCACTGACGAGGGTAGAAAAGACATTCTTGAGTTACCTACAGCACCGCTCCCCTATTCCCTAGCAGTAGCCAGCCACCTGCCCTGGAGAGAGAATCTGTGTGCTTCGAGGAGGTACAGTGCACTAATTGTGGAACTTAGCATTGGAACACAGTGCTGCCTGGTCACAGTGGAAGTGACTCAGGCCAGAATTCAGTTGGTGACCATGGAGGGAGCATTTAGACCAGCCCTAGCCACAGGTGAATTACTCATCCCAGCAATGGGAACCTGAATTCCAATAGGCCCCGCCACCATAGGCTAAAGAGCTTGGGGGTCCTAAATAAACTTGAAATACAGTCTAGGCCATAAGGACTGTAATTCCTGGGCAACTCTCGGTGCTGAACTTGGAGCCCATGAAGCTAAGGTGCACATGACCCAGTGAGACACAAGCTGGGGCAGCCAAGGGAGTTTCTGCATCACCACCACCCCAAACTCTACTCAGCACAGCTTGCAGCTCTGGGAGAGACTTCTCTCTAGTTAAGGAAAGGAGAGGGGGAAGTAAAGAGGACTTTGTCTTCCAACTTGGTTATCAGGACAGCCATGGAAGAACAGGGCAACAGGCAGAGACCTGAGGCACACATTTCAGGTCCTAACTCCTGGATGACAATTCTAGATACACCCTGGGCCAAAAGAGACCCCACTGTCCTAAAAAGAAGGACCAAGTCTGGCAGTTTTCATGACCTGCTGGCTTCAGGTGCAACCCAGCATACTCACAGCTATGGTGGCTATGGGTAAAGTCTCCTGCTGAGAAAAAGAGAGGAAGGAGTGAATGGGAATTTTTCTTGCAGCTTTGGTACCAGCTCCACCATAGTGGGGAACAGCACCAAACAAGCTCCTGGGGTCCCAGATTCCAGGCACTTGCTCCTGGATGGCATTTCTGGACATGCCCTGGGCCAGATGGGAGCCTGCTTCTCTGAAAGGAGAGACTCAGGACAAGCAGCATTCACCATAAGCCAATGAAAGAGCACAGGGCCATCAGCAGTAGCCGGGCATTACTCACCCTGGGCCTGGGGTAGTGGTGGCTGCAGGGAGAGAGAAGCTCAGTGCGGTGAAGGGAAGGAAACCAGCCTGGCTGGATTCACCACGTGCTGATTATAGAGCCCTTGAAACTTGAGTGAACACAGGTGATAGCCAGGAATTGGTCATGGTGGGCCTTGGGAAAACACAGTGCTGTGTAGGCTTTTGGTTGAACGCAGCTTGGTCCCAGTGAGGTGGGAACAGGGGTGCTTGTGTTGCCCTTCCCCCAGCTCTTGGCAACTGAAAATAGTGGGAGGGACTATGTTTGGGGGAAAGTAAGAGAAAAGAAAAAGAATCTCTGTATGGTAATACAAAACATTCCTCCTGATCCTAGCCAAGAACCAAGGCAGTAGTACCCCTATGAGTCTGCAAGATGACAGCATTACTGGGCTTGGGGTTTCCTCTAATGCAGATATGGCTACAGTGACCAAAGCCTTAGATAACCACACCAGAGTTCCTTTGAATACCTGGAAAGCCTTCCTAAGAAGGAAGGGCACAAAACAAGCCCAGACCTCAAAGACTACAATAGATCCCTAACTCTTCAATAGCCAGGCACCAGACACTGATGAATATCCACAAGCATCAAGACATCTAGGAAAACATGACCTCACCAAACAAACTGAATATGGCACCAGTGACCAATGCAGAAGAGAGAGAGAGAGAGATGTGATCTTTTGAACAGAAAATTCTAAGTATGTATGTTGTGGAAAATCAGTGAAATTCAAGATAACACAGGGAAAGAAATTAGAATTTATCACATAAATTTAACAAATAGATGGAAACAATTAAAAAGAATCAAGCAGAAATTCTAGAGCTGAAAAATGCAGTTGAAATACTTAAGAACAGATCAGTTGCATAACAGAAGAACTGATCAAGGAGAATAAAAAAGAAGTGAGCCTGAAGACAGGCTACTTGAAAATACATAGTTAGGGGAGATAAAAAGTAAAAAGAATGAAGCAGACCTACAAAATCTAGAAAATAGCCTAAAAGGGACAAATCTATGCATTATTGGCTTTAAAGAAGAGGTAGAGAGAGAAATTAAGGTATGGACAATAACACAGAACTTCTCAGATCTAGGTAAAGATATAAATATTTAAGTACAAGAAGGTTATAGAACACCAAGTAGGTTTAATTCAAAGAAGACTATCTCAAGACATTTAATAATTAAACTAAAAAAGGACAAGGATAAAGAAAAGATCCTAAAAAAGCAACAAGAAAAAGGATACAAATAACATACAATGGAGCTCCAATATGTCTGGCAGCAGACTTTGCAGTAGAAACCTTACAGGCCAGAAAAGAAGTGCTGAAGAAATAAAACCTTTATCCTAGAATAGTATGTCCAGCAAAGATGTCCACAAACATGAAGGAGAAATGAAGACCTTCTCAGTCAAACAAAAGACAAGAGATTTTGTTAACACCAAACCTGTCCTACGAGAAATGCTAAAGAAAGAATTCTTCAGTCTAAAAGAAAAGAATGTTAATGAGCAATAAAAAATCATCTGAACGTACAAAATTCACTGGTAATAGTATGCAGAAAAACACAAAATATTATAACACTGTAACTATGGTACACAAACTACTCATATCTTGGGTAGAAAAACTAAAAGATGGAGGGGGTGATCCAAGATGGCCGTTTAGGAACAGCTCAGGATTGCAGCTCCCAGTGAAAGCGCAGAGGGCGACTGGAACACCAACTTAAAAAAGGAGCTGAGGCAGAGAGCCAGGCGATCAGGCTCGGTTGGTCCCACCCCCACAAAAGAACAGCAACCAGAAACTCTGGATTGAGAGTTTCACAGCAAGCGCCGCTGAACTCGGGACGGTCCGGCTCTGTGGGGGAGGGGCGTCCGCCAT
>NW_016107724.1:1150609-1182754 GCF_001604975.1 Cebus imitator | reverse complement strand
ACACTCACTTCACCAGATATTAAGGTAAAACAAACTAAAAGCATGAAATATCCTTCAAATATCAGATGCTTGTTGTTCATTAAATGTGTATTTAACAATGTATTCATTCAACTAATATTTGTCACAAGGCATTAGTCATTCCCCTTATCTGTACTTGAAGAGTCAGAGAGTTATAGAAAAAAAAAAAAAAAAAAAAAAAAAAAAAAAAAAAAAAAAAAAAAAAAAAAGAAAAACTAAAAGATGAATATAACAAAAATAATAACTAGAACAACTTTTCAAAACATAGTATAAGATATAAATAGAAACAGTAGAAAGTTAAGTTGGAGCATGAAGCTGAAGTGTGGAGTTTTTAATAGTTATCTCTGTACTTGTTTGTTCACACAGTCGATGTTATTGCATTGTAAACCCATTTTTTTGTTGTTGTTGCTGTTGCTGTTTTGAGATGGAGTCTCACTCTGTCTCCCAGTCTGAAGTGCAGTGTCTCGGCTCACTGCAACCTTCGCCTCCCAGGTTCAAGCAATTCTCTTGCCTCAGCCTCCTGAGTAGCTGGGATTACAGGTGTGCTCCACCACGCCCAGCTAATTTTTGTATTTTTAGTAGAGAGGAGGTTTCACCACGTTGGGGTCGGGCTGGTCTCCAATTCCTGACTTTGTGATCCACCCGCCTCGGTCTCCCCAAATACTGAGATTGTAGGCATGAGTCACTGTGCCTGGCCTTAAACCCATTGTTTTAAAAAATGGGTTATAAGTTACTACTTGTAAGTCTCATGGTAACCTAATATCAAAAAATCCACTGCAGATGCAGAAAAATAAAAAGCCAGAAATCAGAATATCATACCCACCTGAGAAAATTACCGGCGTACGTGCGCGCGCGCGCACACACACACACACACACACACACACACACACACACACAATCAGCAAGGGAGGAAAGAAGGAAAAAAACAATCAGCAAACAAAATGGTGGGAGTAAGTCCTTACTTTTTAATGATATCATTGAATGTAAATAAAATAAACTCTTTAATTAAAAGTCATAGAGTGGCTGAATAGATTTAAAAAATGATCTAATAACTGTTTCCTACAAGAAACAGACTTCACCTGTAAAACCAAATATGGATTGAAAATAAAGGGATGGAAAAAGATATTCCTTGCAAATGGAAACAAGAAAAAAGCAGGACTAGCTTATATCAGAAAAAAGTAGATTTCAAGACAAAAAATACGGAAACACATAAAGAAGGTCATTATATAATGATAATGAGGTCAATTCAGGAAGAGGATAAAACAATTGTAAATATGTATGCACCCAATACAAGAGCACCCAGATTTAAAAGTAAATATTATTAGAGCTAAAGAGAGAGATTGACTCTAATACAATAATTCTTGTAGACTTTAGCATCCCACTTTCAGCATTGGACAGATCACTCAGACAGAAAATCAACAAATATTGGACTTAATCTGGACAACAGTCCAAATGAACCTAACAGATATTTACAGAACTTTTTCATCCAAAGGATTCAGAATATATATTATTCTCCTTGTACGTTAGGCCACAGAACAAGTCTTAAACTTTTGTGTAAATAAAATAATATCAATTATCTTCTTTGGTCACAATAGAATAAAACTAGAAATCAATAACAAGAGGAATTTTAGAAACTGTACAAACACATGGAATTAAAATATGCTTCTGAGTGATCAGTGGGTCAATGAAGAAATTAAGAAAAAAAATTAATTTTTTTTTAAACAAATGAACATGGAAACACAGCATACTGCAACCTATGAGCTATACTGACAGCAGTTCTAAGAGGGAAGTTTATAGTTATAAGCACCTATATCAAAAAAGAAGAAATACTTTAAATAAAAAAACCCAACAATGCATTTTAAAGAACTAGAAAGCAAGAGCAAACAAAATGAAAATTAGTAGAATAATATAAATAATACAAATCAATAAACCTTTAGCCAGACTAAGAAAAACAGAGAGAAAGCCCATATCAATAAACTCAGAGATGAAACAGAAGACATTATAACTGATACTACATAAATTTAAAGGATAATTAGAGGCCATTATGAGCAACTAACTACCAATAAATTAGAAAACCTAGGAAAAATAGATAAATTTTGAGACACATACAATCTATCAAGCTTGAACCATGAAGAAATGTAAAATCTGAACAGACCAATAATAAGTAATGAGATCAAAGCTGTAATAAAACATCTCCAAGCAAAGAAAAGCCCAGGACCCAATGGCTTCACTGCTGAATTTCAGCCAACATTTAAAGAATGAATACCAATCCTCCATAACTATTCTGAAAAATGGAGGAGAAAATACTTCCAAAGTCATTTTATGAGGCCAATATTACCCTGATACCAAAACGAAACAAAGACCCATCCAAAAAGAAAGCTCATCATTTACAAAATACCAAGTCAAAATGGATTAGACTTAAATCTAAGACCTAACTATCAAATTCCTAAAATAAAACACTGAAGAAATTCTCCAGGACAGTGGACTAGGCAAGGATTTCTTGATTAATACCCCTAAAGCACAGTCAACCAAAGCAAAATTGGATAGAGGGGATGATATCAAGTTAAAAAAGCCTTTGCAAAACAAAGGAAACAATACAGTGAAGAGAAACTCACAGAATGGGAGAAAATTTTTGAAAATTATCCATTGAACAAGGAATTAACATCAGAATATATAAGGAGCTCAAACAATTCCATAGGAAAAATGTTTAACTGCAATTTTAAAATGGCCAAAAAATCTGAATAGACATTTCTCTAAAGAATACATACAAATGAGCAACACATATATCAAAATGTTCTCAGCATCACTAATCATCAGAGGAATGCGAATCAAAACTACAGTGAGATATTATCTAATTCCTGTTAAAATTTTTTTTGTTTGTTTGGACTTTAGGTTGGGGCAGGCAAAATAACAAATGCTTGGGAGGATGTGAAAAGAATGGAACCTCCATAAACTGTTGGTGGGAATGTAAATTAGTGTAACTATTATGCAGTACAGCTTGGAGGTTCTTCACAAAACTAAAACTAGACATACCATTTGATCCAGCAATCCCACTGCTAGATATATTCCCAAAAGAAAGGAAATTAGTATATTGAAGAGGTATCTGCACTCCCATGTTTATTGTAGCACTATTCATAGCACTCAAGATTGGCAAGTAATCCAAATGTCTATCAACAGATGAATGGATTAAGAAACTGTGATACATATACACAATGAATACTATTCAGCCATAAAAAAAGAATTAGATGCTATCATTTGGAATGACATGGATGGAGCTGGAGGTCATTATGTTAGGTGAAATATGCCAAGGAAAGTGAGACAAATTTCACGTGTTCTTATTTATTTATGGGAGCTAAATATAACAATAATTAAACTCATGGAAATAGAGAACAAATTAATATACAGTGCTTAGAAAGTCCTTCTTGCAAGATTAGCCACTGGTTGGTATCTAAGAACTTGACTGACTGGTAACGGGAGTCCTACATGCATATAAAGATGTCCATAAATGATAAGATTGGCTCACTGTCCCTAAGTAGCTTGTACAAACAATATTTGTACAATATTGTTTTTGTTGAATATCTGATTTCTTCTGGGAGTTTAGAATTTTGGCATACCCTAGGCACAGGGTTCCTACATGATAAGCCCCCAGTAAAATCCTTTGGTGCTGAGTTGCTAATGGCCTTTACTGGGCAGAAACATCACATACATGTCCCGTATTTATATTGCTGGAAGAGAAGAGTGTGATCTCTGTTGAATTCTGTGTCTTCTTACAATCTTTGAATGTAGGGGTAGTCTTAGGGATCATCGACACACTCTGCAACTGCTAAGTCAATAGAAAGATGTGTAGGTGAAGCTGTGTATTTCTGGTCTAGTCCTAATTAGCCTAACATGTTTCCCTTTCTCTTCCTGTAGAACATTCACCCTAGGGGAAGCCAGCTACCATACAACAAGTCTAATTATTCAAAACCAGTACACTGTAAAAAAGCTCAAGCTAGTCCACGGAGAGACTGAGGAAAGAAGGAGACAGAAGTAGAAGCACAGCAGTGAGAGAGACAGAGAAAGAGAGAAACGCCAATCGGTAACAAGTAGTTCCAGCCCAGCACCAGACATGTGAATAAAGGAATTATCCTGGGAGTCTGTCTCACTTGAGCCTTCAGTTGACCCCATTCTCAGCATCAGTCTGACTGTACTCACTTGAATACCTCACACAAGAACGGCCCAGATGAGCCCAGTCAACCTACAGAGTCATAAACAACAGTATTAAATTACTATTTCAGGCTGACAGGATTTGAGATGATTTATCACATGGAAATATATGACTGAAACTATCATTTCATATTACATTAATCAAAAATAATTGCTTTAAATGTAGTATAAATAATAGATCCCTCTTAAAATGTATTCCCTTTAGAGAACCACATTGATGCCATGTTTATTTAATTTTTTTTATAACATACATTGATTACTTAAATACAAAACAATTGTAGGGTTTTATATTCAAAATTCATCAGCCATATCTCTAAATATTTATTATTTTTTGCCTGCTTATTTCTTCTATGTATTAATGAATCATATTTCTATACCATAATTATTGATCTATCAGTATCTACCCAAATTATGTTGTTTATTTTTATGTGCGTGCTTTCAGTTATCTGACATATAAAATATATATATTACCAGAAATTAGTATTACTTGTAGGATTGAATGTTAGCCCTTGCAAAACCAACATCATCTGCCATTTCACAATTACTGCCTCACTACTAACACAATTAAGCCAACCAAATAAGACTTCACTTATCTCTGTATCATGTTACTCATTTATTTGTTAGCTAAAGGGTAAAAACAGAAAAACATCAAAAAATTAGTATCAGAAATTATCTTTGACTTGTTCTTTTAGGATATTCTATGTATGATATATTAACAAATCCTGCTGACCCAACATTCAAGATGTATTCAATATTCAATCAATTCTTATCCCCTCATCTTTTAAAACTCCCGTTTAAGCCATCATAATCTCTCAACTATAGGAGCCTTGACTTCCTTCTTCTGCCATGTCCAGTAATACCTATATCTACACAGAAACCAAAGCAGTAGTTTAATAATAGTCTGATTATGTCATTCTTTAAAAAAAAAAAAAACACTCCAATGGTTTCTCATCACATGTGAAATAAGATCTTAAGTCTTTACCATGACATACTAGACCTTTTATGATAAGATTTATCTATGACCTAAACTCATATTACTTTTCTCTTCATTCATTCCTCTCTAACCACAATATCATACCATTCATGAAAAGATCAAGTATTCTTTTGCTTTTACAGTTGTTATTCTTGGGTTTCCATAAAATATGAGTGGCTGTCTCCCTTTCTTCATTATGTTCTCTACTAAAATGTTCCATAATCAAAGTGGCCATCCTTGGCCATCCTTTTTGAAACACCAACACACTCCAGTGCCACTTTCTATCCTTCATATTCTGCTTTACTTTTCATTGTAACATTTATCACCCTACCTTACATTTTATATATTTATTTGCTGGTTGTCTATTTCTTCTCCCAAGAACCCAAATACCATTAATGCAGTGATTTAATGTGTGTTACTTACACTGAAGTACCAATGCCTTAGAATATTACCAAGAACATGGTAGGTACTTGATAAATTGATTCATCAATAAATCATTGAAGGAGTATGTGGTCTGGTAAAAAATGTGGACTCTTCCAGGGACATATTAAAAAAAGCTATTTCTAATACTAAGAGAGATCATTACATTCAATAAATTAAAAGCAACAATAAAAACTCTCACATACACACAAAAAAATAAGTCTACACAGAATATACAACAGATGATGTGAATGTCATGCCACAATTTGATCTCTGTCTTTTAGAGTCTCCAAATGTGTTCTTTTACATAATAATATAGTTAGACGAAATAAATTGAAACGACTCATGTTGATGTTATCGCATATAAACAAATAAAACAGCAGCAGAGCTTTGTTCATGTTGAGTTTTTCCTCAGTATTCCAAAGTGTTTGAATAATGTTCCTTCACTGGAAGGTATGCTTTCAGGAGGTTACCAGGTTATGTTACTGTGGAGAATTGGATAATAAAAGAAAAAGTTGCCATGGTATATTCCTGATAAAAAGATACTATGTATCCTTATTGTTACAGAAACTATTATGTATTTTATTCCAAGTAGTGTTTCATTATATTTACCAGTTTTCCCTCAAGACAAATTCATTACATTTACTCCTTCTCAAAATTAACGAACATTTCTATTAATCATTTTTCATAAGAGGAATATGACATATGAGCTCAATGGGAATAAATGTTAAACTTGAATCTTCATCAAAGTAAATAATTTATGTTTAAAATATATCTTTCATATTTGAAAATAAAGTAGAAGGGGTAAGGTGGCAAGATTTCTGCCTTGCAGTATTTATGATTTTCTTGGTTGAACTTGGAGATCTTGCATCTATAAAAATAATCAACACCTACATATGGCTTAATATGTACTATTTTAGACACTTTTTATTAACTTGCTCAACCTCATAATAACCTAATGAAGAAATAGTTGCTATTGTTATTTTATAAATAAGAAATTGTGACACAAAATAACTGGCTCAAGGTCACATAGCCATGAAGGTGGCAGAACTGGGGTTTGATCCTCCCAAGCAGTCTCCTAATTAGACTACATTGCTTCTAATACTCCCAATTCTCTTTCCTGCTTTATTAAAAATGAATATTGTGTTAACAATAGAAATAGGTGGATCATTACAGAAACTACAGAATATTTTTTCTTAAAATAGTATGATCCATCCAGAGTTGAAGACTGTTAATTCTATATTTGCTATATTTTTTTGCTATACACCCTATTTTATACAATAGGGAGCAAACTGTGTGTTACTACACATTATTAATTCCTGAATCCAGACTCTATGGTCAAGTAGAGTTAAGTATCGTTTTTGTTGTTTAACATACCAGTATTCCATGGTAGAATACATTAAAAAAAATAATAGAGGTGAGATCTCCTCATGTTGCTAAGGCTGGGCTCAAATTACTGAGCTCAGGCAAATCTCCTGCCTCGGCTTCTCTAACTGCTGTCATTAGAGAGGTATACCACTGCACCCAGCGTATAAAAAAACATTTCAAGACAATTTATTTCTCTATTTCTCTTCCTCCTTTCTATTCTCTGCTTAAGTAAAGTGGCTCTGTGCATACAAACGTTAGGTTCATGTCATGGCAGAATAATCTACAGATGCAATTCTATTCCTAAAATGTACATCAAAGAGTTTTTTTTTTTCTTCTTCTTCTTGTTTTTTTCTGTGCCCTGGCTGATTTAAGGAGAAAAGGAACATCTCTGATAGAAACCTGGGGAGAGTTTCTTTAGACTAAAGAGTAATAACTAGAAATGAGGGAAAGGATTCAGAGAACCTTGGATTTCCTAAGAAGAAAGAGACCCAGGAAAGAGCCAAGTGCCACACTGTCAGTTCCTCCAGAATATGGCCTTACGTCAGAGAGGACGGTGCCATTGTACATTCTAGGCACTGTGACACTCAATCCCACTAGGTATTCCAGGAATGCAAACATCCCAGGGAAGCAGTAGTCAGTGGGCCAAGAAATGCAATGAATTACATTTGTTTTTACACTTTGACCGAGGACTGGTGACTGGAGGGATTCCTCATTGCCTTTGTGCACTTTTGAAGCACAAAAGTTTTCAGCAGCTGAACTACAGAACAATAGAATAGAATGTTTTTCCTTTCCTGTGGAATTTATCACAGGACAAATGTAATGCAGTACAGTAGGATAAGATGATTTCCTAAAATATCTAATCGAAAAATATTACTTAAGCATGAAAAGAGACTAAAATGTAGCCATCATGCTTCATCATTGAAGTATAAATACATTTAAAAACTGATGAACATGATCAGCAAAAAGAACATGGCTTGTGATAGAATGTACTTTTATGAGGGGTGGTCAAGAACAATGAGCCAGCTTTAGCTTCAAGAGTGTTAGTTCCAGGAATGGATTGAGGCTGCTAATAATTGCATATGTACAAAAGGGTCATCCTACTAAAGAAGAGTAAACTGTAGTGGCTTGAAGGCATCTTTGGTGTGGAGCATTCTACCAAGGCTAACAGAGGGAGATGGAAGGCAGATGAGATGGGAAGTGATTAAGTGTTTGCAAGAAATCAGGGAGAATGCCAGAGGGAAAAGATAAAAAAAGATAGAATGAACAGATTAAAATTAACAACATCAATTTTGTTCAGGTCTAGTCCTCAGAAAACTATAGAAAACTTAATGGTTAAGTTTTTGTGTGTGTGTGTTTCATCAGAGTAATGTCTCACTTGAATGATCTTGAACTATCATGATTCTGTTATAGATGTCTGATAACATATTGTTCCTACTTATGCAAAATTGGTTATCCTTTGGCTCTTATATAATGATATAGTGGCATGAGTCAGGCCATATGTGTGTATAGTTAATGTAATGCTGAATATTCTATTAAAAAACAACAAAAACTAGAGGTTATACATTTGCCTTTTGCTTCCAAATGTATGCATAACAATAGTTTATAAAGGTAAAATAAGTTGGCAGTTCTTAAAATGAAACTTTTTAGAATCAAGCATCCTAGAAACTCCTCAGTACCAAGAGACTGCCCAAGAAATCTGGGGTTTATTATATGTAGTATATATGCAAGACTGTGAATTATTCACTATCTTCTATGAAGAAATACAAACACATTCATTGCTTGGCTTGAATATAGAGGGATGGTGATGATTGTGGTGACTGGGAGTTCATGTGCCCTGTCTAGATGGAGAAATCCTTCTCATTTCTTGTCAAATAGTTCTATTTACAATGAGATGCGAAAAGTGTCTGGATTTTTCAATTGTTTAAGAAAAATTGGATGAATTTTTGTGTGAAATGTCCTCAGTTTTGAAAGGCTAGCTACACCATGGCTGGAGTGCAGTGGTGTGATCTGGGATCATTGCAAACTCCGCCTACTGGGTTAAAGCCATTCTCCTACCTCAGTCTCCCGAGTAGCTAAGATTATAGGTGTGCAACACCACGCCCAGCTAATTTTTATATTTTTAGTAGAGATGGCGTTTCACCATGTTGGCTAGGCTGGTCTCAAACTCCTGACCTCGTGATCTGCTTGCCTTGGCCTCCCAAAGTGCTGGGATACAGGCATGAGCCACCGCACCTGGCCAGCAATGGTTTTAAACAGTAAATACGAGTCTAGCATGAACTGAATCACACTGTGGGGAAATAGAGAAATGAGTACTGTATGTGGGGCTTAGACCATCTTTCAGGGCAGATTGTTTTTATTTAATTGAAAGAATGGGCTCCAATACTAACAAAGTTGAAAAATGCTGACATATTAGAAAAAAAATAAACACTCAATTGCAAACAAGACTGAATTGCCATTTTAAATTCATGTATCTCTAAAGTTTAACCTACCTTGTGATAGTCCCTAGGATGCCCTCTTGTTTTCTTCTATACCTAATTTAATAGATTTTACTATGGTACATCTCTTCTTAACAATAGCCAATTTCTCATCTAATATTCAAGAACAAAGGCATGGATATTAGTGGGAAAGTATTAATTTTTTTTATTAAAATGTTACCATTTGTCTTCATTTTAAATGATGTGGCTGAAATCAGCTTAATCTGAACGTCATTCTAAAGGTAATGCTTAAAGAAAACCATGTACCTTGACAAACATACCAGCCAGAACAAGGTATCTGCCTCCAACTGATCTGAGTCCTTCCAAAACTGACCAAGAAAGTGGAGGAAATACCTTTCTTCTAGTAATCTAATTATTTCTGAGAAGAAAAAGTAAAATCAAGTCCCTCAACCAGCCACCGATATTAGAAGAAGCTTTGCTCTTCTAATATTAGGGTGGATTGCTATGGGGTTGGGTGGTGAAATAACTGTATCTTCGAAAAAGTAAGCTAAGAGGTTAAGAGGATTACTCTTATATTAACATGAAAGATTATGTTACATTCATAGAGAATAGGCAAAGAAGACAACCTTTATTTTCCAGTTACCTAGCTATTCAAATATTATTTTAATCAAAGTTTTAGACATATGAATTATAATATCAGACTTTTTCAGAATATAGTTACAAGAAAACTTAAATGTTTTCTATGTGTTATATAATTCTCAACATATCCTTGAAATTATAGGTCTATATATTTTGTGTTTAAATTAAATAAGTATTACATTACTCATTACTCATTTACAGTGACAATTTATAAACTAAAAATGAAAGAAGCAAATAAAGTTTTTTCATAATTTTGAATTTTAAATTTAGATACTTGTAAATTCTAATGTGATAATTTCATAGGTGATTAAATCTTTTGAAAATATATAGGTAATATTCCTTTCACAGAACGAATAAATTGAAAGTCACTGTAACTTTGTTGGCCATTGAAAGCCAATATTATATGTTATAAGCACTTGGAAGTTTTAGTTTCTTATAAAATCATTTACATTCACTCCCAAACTATTGATCTCTCAGAACTAGTTAGAGAAACTAATTAAAATAGTTATATTTATATTAGCTTTATGTCAGCAGATTCTAAAATATGTCTAGCTATTTTTAACCTCTGTTAAAAAATACATTAATTTTCAAAGACTGTAATCATTGTCAATATATTAAAAAGAGAAAATGGTTTCTGGAGAAGTTTTGAAAATTCAATTAAAATCTTGTTAAAAAAATGCTTCTTCAGTAAATTTGTTCCATATACCATAAAATGGTAACATTAAACTTTGTAGCATTAGTATTTTCCTAATCTGTATAATAACAAAGGAAATATTTCTCAATAAATAATGTAATCAGAATATTGTTCAGTATTTAACAATTAGCAGGTATAGAAAGGGCCTTCTAACAAATATTTGACCCTTACTAAGCAAAAAAGTATCCATAATTAGAAAACTAAATACTCTCATTGGAATTCATAGCCTTCTATAATTATTATTTCAACATGACAGCAATATTGAGTATATGGAAATCCATGTCAACCACTGTACTAGGTTTAAGCAATATTATATTGAAATCAGTGCACTTAAGTACATTATCCCAACATTTTATAAAAAAAAGCATCTTTTTCCTCATGCTCTTAAGAATTGTTTTTATTTATAATAAGCCTAATAATATCTAAACATCCCTGGAACAAACATAAAATATTTGATCTACAGGATTTGGCTTAAATAGAAACATCTAATTTTAAGAGGCAAAACAAGACTTCATATTTGTCATATATATAGCATCCCAAACTGAAAAAAATGCCATCAGTCATATCACATACTTATTTGCATATTTACTTGAATATTTATCAAATATAATGTTTGGAGGAATGATTCCATATTTCAACTCCTGAGTTTGACTCTTATCTTACAAGTATTACATCATTAATTATTAGCAACCTAAAATTGCTAATGAAAATTTAACCACTAGATGAGGGCTAAATGTTTCCTTCTACTCCTATGATTTATATTAATATAATATAAACAAAAGATTTAAAACCTCCCATTCACAAGAATGAACCGATTACAATAAAACACCACCATTTACATGTAAGACAAACAATTGTCCCATAAAGTAGTAATTTTCATTTCAAACCTTTACCTTTAGTTAGCAATAGAATGACAATAGAACACAAAGAAAATGATTTTAAGATTTGAAATCAGACCCTTGAAGATTAAAGCAGTTCACCATCTACACATAAATTATTTATTAACTATCCTAAAATGTTGATAAATAATGCTTTCTTGTTTGTTTTTTACCTTGAAAGGCACTGGCTCTTCAGTAAGAGGACTAACAGGAAGTGATGTGGTACTGCTTGCTGGACTCATGTCTGCACTCTGCAAGGACAGTGAAATTGAATAAATAAAGATTATTTTGTAGTCACTTTGACAACTCATAATTCAGAAAAAAGAAATAAATAATTAAAATAAGTAAATAAGGAAAATATGAAAGTAGAAAAAATCATATTAATGTAGATTTAATCATAATTATATAATAAATCATTCCTTATATAGAGATGATTATCTGGGAAATTAGTCAAATTATCTCTCCCCAGGTACCTTTTAAAGTGCATTTTATCAAATATAATGGCCATTTTTTCTGTGCTAGGGTGATATTTATTATTATCATTGCTTAATTTATATTTTTACAATTTAAAAAATTAAACTATATCTGTAATAATTCATTATGTTGCTATTTCAATATAGTCAGATTGATTTTCAAACATGCATTACAGTTTTTCATCTATAAAGATTTAAATCATTGCAACCATTTTTTTCGTTATGTAAACCAATCTGCTATAATACACAATTACAAACTGAAAAAATATTAAAAATTTTAAATTCCTAAATTCATGGTCCCTGACATTTTACCTTTCTTTTATTCTGCTAAACAAAAATATAATGATAAAATATTTACACAAACGTAAGAGAATGCCTGTAATATTGGTAATGGCTGTTTTTCTGGTCTTTTAAGAATATAACCAATTAAAAGTTATTTAATGAAAGATTAGCCTAAAAAAGAGATATCAGTTAGAAGTTCATCATTAATTTACTTTTCTAAAAGCAAGGAAAAGATACTAACAATAGGTAGCAACAAAATTTATTTTATTATATTCTTAATGCAGTCTCTCAGAGGAACTCTCCCATATGCAAATAAAACGAAAGAAAATAAAACATTAAAAAGAATATACACCTACATTTTTCAGCCTTGTCTCTAAAGGTATGTGCAAACACACAGAAATTTTGCAATGCAGATTAAAGCGAAATAATGAATACACCTCAAGTGACATAAGGATATAAGTAGACAAGTTTGACTAGCTTAAGTTTCAACAAAAGAACATGTTCAAGAATAGATGCTACAACCGCTACATATTCTTAGAGACTTTCCATTCAAAGATTATTTTCAATTCACGTATTCAAATGTGAAATAAACTGAACACATTTTAAATATCCATTAAGTTGGGAATACTTCTGACTCCCTAGTCCAGAAACCAAGGATAAGAACTATCGACACAGGAACCAAGATATTCAGTATAATGTTAATTTAACACATACAACACCTGTTTTGGAAATTCATACAAGGCAGTGCAATTTACTCAAGTAAAAATTTCTAAAGAAGGAAATTATGTAAAAATTGAACAATAATCTACTAAAGGAAGTAGGAAAATACATGCACCAGATAATTGAGGTGAATTAGTCTCTGACTCTAATTTCAAAATTTATCCGGAGTTGTACGTAATTTATTTGATCAAAACCAGGAAATATGATGAATGGCTGACTCTTACTCTCTGAATATATGACATAATAGAGAAACAAGGCTAGTCTTGCTAACTAATTTACCACAGGATGTTAACATATGAAATGAATGAAGCTTTATGATGAAAAACAGAGGGAAAAAAAGCCTCTTGAGGTACTTCTCTTACTGTTGGATTTCTCAGAAGAATTTAAGCAAGTGATAGAACATAATTTGTACATAGTTGAATTATCTGATATTTATCTGTAGTATAAACAGCCTGCATAGCTTATTAAAGTTGCCATGTATGTACCTTTGCAACAATCCTGCATGTTCTTTACATGTACCCCAGGATTTAAAATGCAATTATATGTACACACACACACACACACACACACACACACACACACATATATATTTGGAACTATTGAGAAGGGATGATTTTATTTTGCAACATGAGGAAGACATGAGTTTTGGGGGGCCAGAGGAGGAATGCTATAGTTTGGATGTTTGTCTCTCCAAATCACATGCTGAAATTTGATACCAGTGTTAGAGGTGAGACCTAATGGCAGGTGTTTGTGTCATGGGGTGGATGTATGAATAGATTAATACCCTCCCACGGTGGGAGACATTAATAAATTCTTACTCTGTTGGTTCTTGTAAAAATAAATAAATAAATAAATAAATAAATAATATATTTAGGAGACATAGATGACATTCATTTGTAAAAATTAAAACGCCTATATCAGTCTTGCTATTGAAGGTTTTAATTTTCATAAGAACATAAATGCAAAGTCAAGGTTCATGGTAAACTTCTTTAAATATTGAGATCTCCCATAACTTTCCAGAAATTAATGTATAATTCAAAGGACAGTAAAAAATGGACTCCAAATTTTACATCGTGTAACACAGATTCTTTAAACGACATTCTAAGAGAAAACTGTGTTCTAGCTATAATTTTCAAATCCATCTTATAGTGTGACACTTTAATTCTACTGTTCTTAGGAAATCTTGAGATAAATATTATTAAAAAAAAATCAATCTCATATGGCAACATCTGATAAACTGCACTTAGTTATCAAGTTGGGAAATACATGAATGAAGTATTTTCATGTTTATCCTATGGTTTTCCCGTTCGTTTTTCAGTAATCTATAATTTAGGTATCATTCAATTTGCTTATTCTTTTAGATAAAATACTATTGTAAATCTTATAGAGATAAGTCTTATCCATATTTCATATTTTAATCCAATTACTCTTTCATTCATTGATAGCAATACTGATACAATTTAATATCTAAATGAAATAATAAGTTATATTTGATGTTTTTAAAAGCTAACAGTTTTTGTTAATCAATAGCTTTCTTCATAAAATGTCCTGCTAGATTTATGGTTTCATCCACTTTTGATATATTGCAGAGATTTTGCAAGTGATAGGTTCACAATAATGTGAAAGTGAATCCTACGGGAAAATAGAAGAACTATTTTTTTTAAAACTGAAGCAAATCTCTCAACAGAACAAATCTCCTATCTTCTTCTCATGAAACATTTGCTTTGTTTTGTTTTGTTTTTATATCCATTGGAGACACTCTAGACATCCTTGTCATGAAAAGCCGATTTTACCAAGTGTTCTTAACCTGGTTTTCGGGTTCTAAGTCCAATTGATAAACTGTTTCTTTCAAACACAAGAATAGACAAATAATATGAACCTAACATTTTACCTACCATTAAAATGTTGTTTTGCCCAAATTGGCCACCTCTTTTCTATTTCTATTTAATGTAAATATGTTCTCTTTCATTTTTCTCCAAATTGGGCTTAAAATTAAGTGTGATCTTGAGGTTCAGTGATCCCTAGACATGTATTTACTGAGCATATCAGAGATGTTCTGATTAATGTCCCTCCTTTTTCTGAATATTGTTCTCTACAATTCTTTCTACTTGTCTAATTTTTAAAAAAACCCTTTCACTTCTTTGTTGCTGCTGTTTTTAGAAGACGATTCCCTTACCAAGTGATTTGATCTCTCATCTCCAGCTGATCCTTTTCTAAAACAACTTTATTGAAATATAACATACCTACAGTATAATGAAGTTTTGGGGTGTAAAACTAGATGAGGTTTGACAAATGTATCCATATATGTAACAACCACCAATATCAAGATACAGAATATTTTCATTACCTCAGAATGTTCCCTCATGTGTCTCTGTGTCAACTATTCCCTATCCCTGCTGCCAGGGAACAATGGTGTGCTTTCTTTTACTAGTTTGCTTTGGGCTGCTCTAGAATTTCGTATAAATAGAAATGTATAGCATGAACTCTTTGGGGTCTTCCTTCTTTCACTCAGCAAAATGATTCTGAAATTCATTATGTCATATTGGTACATATTTCAGTAGTCTGTCCTTTCAAAATGTTGTATAGTATTTCATGGTAGACCAAAATTTGCTTATCCACTCACTTATTGATGAGAGCTGCTTCCTGTTTGGGGCTCTAAGGAAAATCCATTCTGAACATTCATGTATATATCTTTTAATGGATGTGTGTTTTATATTTAGTAATTACTTAACAATGAAATCTCTGGGTCTTGTGGCAAATTTATATCCTGTATTATATAAACTTTATAAGAAACTGACAACTGTCTTCCAAAAGGATTGTAATATTTTGCACTTCCACTTGCAGGATATCTTGCAAACAATGGTGTTACCAGTCTTTTTAAAAAAATTAGGCACTTTGTGGGTGTGCAGTGGTACCTCATTGTGGTTTTAACTTTCTCTTCCATGGGTTACTAAGGATGTTAAGTATCATTTCATGTGCCAATTAACCATTAGTATATCTCATTTGCAAAGAGTATTCAAATATTTTGCCAATATTTATCATTGGATTATTGGATACAAATCATTTGTCATATATGTTTATTATAATTATATTACCCAGCTTGGGGCTTATCTTTTTATTTTTTTAACCATATATTCAAAAGAGCCAAAGTTTTCTGAACTACATTTTTAGCTTGCTTTTTATGGTACATGCTTTTGGTGTTTTACCTAATAAATACTGGCCTACCAATCACATTCTCAAAGGTTCTCTCTTATGTTTTCTTCTACTAACCTTTCACTTCAATACATATAGGCAAAAGATAGCAGAATCAGAGATTTATTATTTGAAGATGCTTTTCCAGTTTCTTCATATACAATAAACATTAAATAAGCCTTATACCATACATATTCTAGCACAAGATTTTCACAGGTTAATTTGAATTTTAGCAAGCAACCTCAGATATTTTAGTCAATCTTTCTCATTATATGAAAGTCTTATATTTACTGTCTTCACTATAATTATAATAAATAAAAATATAGATTTATTATTTGTAGATATGTCTAAGGGAGGTTAGGAACATTTTGCTACAGTACTGAAAATTTTAAAGTAATATTCAAGACTCTCATCAGAATGGGTTATTACAGAATTTCCTAGGAAGATGATGAGCAGGAGAGAAGTGAAGTATTTAGTTGAGGAGGACAATAGAAATACCAAGAGAGGCAATGTTTCTATTATCTCAGGGACTGGTTCTCTTACCACTGGACTCATCTTTGGCCCTGAGAAAAAGAAGGAGCAAGCAAACATAAAAAGAGCTATTTTAAACAAAATCCCAAGAGACAGATGAGAAATAATACCCTCTTCAAAATTTTCAATGGAATAAACTCTGATCTAAGTACACAGAGGTATCCTGCAAATGCCATGCCACCTTGTCATATTCAAATCTGCAAGACAATGTTGGTGAAGAGCAGCTATCAACAGGATAAATGAAAATGACACCACACTAACAGAAAACAATGGCAGGAGGGGGACTAGAACTTCTTGGCTCCTAGGAGATGGCTCTTTAAAACATATGAATAATCAGGGACAATTTATCAGAAACTGAAAAAAGAAGGTAAGTGATCTCATTGAAATTTTCAAACTCATGTATCTTTGTACGAAGTTAAAGTTACTTAATATAAGTCATTGTTGATGAGAAAAAATAAGTATACAAAGTTTATTAACAACAAGAAAAAAACCCAGGTGAAAAGTAAGACTTGCAAATCATAAGAGTTGGTCTCACCCCAAAATAAATAATGAGCATGAAAGAAAATATTTTTTGTTATACTAATACCACGTTTTTTTCTCAAGTTAAATTCAGACAAAAAATTTGGGAAATGTTATACCATTTGTTACTATAAACAATTATCTAAATGTTTAGTTTGAAAATCTTATCCTCAGTGGACACTGCTTTAGTGTCATTGGGCAAAGTACATAGCTGAGAGCTTTGAAACTCAATATTTTGTCACTAAAAAAAACAGAGAAATTGAAGAATAAGAGGCATCATTAATAATCAGAAAATAAAGTTGATATTTTTAGTGTTACATCTTCTCTTAACTGCTACGATTATACTTATTATTGATAAATACAAATGTGTACTCATTTTAATAGCACTGAAAAACATAGTATTCTCTTCTTCATTTTGATGTGAAGAAATGAAGAACTCTCCATTGATTCACAAACCATTTGTCACTTGGTACTATCAATGTTCTGTGTATATAATTTCCAAGTCAGCCATATGTATCATAACAACATAGCATTTAAAATTTAAATTTACTTTTGAAATATAATGAACCAATTCATAAACTATGGAGTTAATTTTAATCCATGAAAATGAGATAATTTTTTACAAGTATTATATTTTATTATATAAGCCTTATTATGTTTTTCTTCTGATTCTGAGGAAAATGCATTAATTTTATTAAATAAAGTATCCTTACTAACGCCCAGTGCCTAGATCTTGGTTTGTTTCTAACAGGGCTCCTAAGAGAAATGGATGACTCCAAGTCCAGGATGGGGCCAGAAATGTACGAGATGTACAAGATAATTCTGTAGCATCTTGTTGTATCATGAAGAAAGGAATTACTCAAAAAACAAAAGAACAGGGGTATACCAAAGAGACAAAGAACCAAGAAATCAACACGAAAGAGCTTCCAAATGCCAAAGCTGGAACAATTTGAACAACAGAAATAACATACTACAGAGTATAACTCAAAGTGTTAAAAAAAATGAGCAAATAAATCAGGAGAAGGGGCTTTTTTTCAGAAAAATTTCAAATAAATGAGCAAACAAATCAAGAGATGAGACAAATTTTTTTTCAAAAGAATTCCAAATAATTTATGGAGATACTTCTCTTTAAGAGATGAGATTTAACACCCCATTCCCACCCCCAGGCTCCATTCAATGACTTTCTTCCAAAGTGTAATGTATGAAAAAAAGCAAAATGTAATTTCACAGTGGAGAAACCCAGCACACACTACCTCAGCCAGGTGATCAGGGGTAGCATCATGTAGACAGCATGTACCCCTGATATAATGTGAAGACAGGGATCCTTCACATCTGTGGTCTTCCACCCTCAAACCAATGGCCACAGCCTAATCATGAGAAAAATATCAGACAAATCTAAATTGAGGAATGTTCTGCAAAAAGCTTAACCAGTGCTTAACAAGAAAAGTGTGAGAAACTGTCACTAAGAAGGCATGGTGACCAACAATAATGAAGCAGTGGTTTTCAGCCTTTTTGGCACCAGGGACCAGGTTCGTGGAAGACAATTTTTCCATGGACTGGGGTGTGAGAAGATGGTTTCAGGATGATTCAAGTGTGTTACAATTACTGTGCACTTTATTTCTATTATTACATTGTAACATATAATGAAATAATTATAAAACTCCCCATAATGTAGAATCAGTAGGAGCCCTCAGCTTGTTTTCCCGTAACTAGATGGTCCCATCTGGGGAGGGATGGGAAAGAGTGACACATCATCAGGCATTACAATCTCATAAGGAGCACTCAAAGCAGTTCACAATAGGGTTAGAGTTCCTAAGGGAGTCTAATGCCACAGCTGATCTGACATGTGGAGCTCAGTAGTTGGTAATGCCAATGATATGGAGCAGCTGTAAGTAGAGCTGAAGCTTAGCTCACTCACCCTCCTGCTCACCTCCTGCTGTGGGGCTCGGTTCCAACAGGCCAGTAACCACTACCAGTCCATGGCCAGGAGGCTGGGGACCCTGTAATAAAGTACCCTGAATGTGGCCTGGGAATAACAAGAAGGACATTAAGGAAAACTGTCAAAATCCAAATATATTGACCAGTTGAGTTAATAGCAATGTACCAACTTTTTTTTTTTTTTTTTTTTAGGAGGAGTCTCGCTCTGTTGCCAGGCTGGAGTGAAGTGGGGCAATCTTGGCTCATTGCAACCTCTGCCTCCCAGGTTCACGTGATTCTCCTACCTCGGCCTCCCGAGTAGCTGGAACGACAGGCGAGTGCCACCATGCCCAGCTAACTTTTGTATTGGCTAGGATGGTCTTGATATCTTGACCTCGTGATCTACCTGCCTTGACCTCCCAAAGTGCTGGGATTACAGGCTTAGGCCACCGTGCCCAGCATGATGGCTTTTACAGTTGTGAGCAATGTACTCTGCTGAGGTTGGATAATAACAATAGGAAAAACACAGTAAGGAGTTTATGGGACTTGTCTGTACTGCATATTTTCTGTAAATATAAAATTATTCCCCAATTAAAAGTGTATTTTAAAAATTCTTTATTAGCAATATCACCAGGCTATTCATTACTATAATACATAATAATTATTTACTCATAGCCTCTAAGTTTTTATCAGGGCTTTTAAAACTTTCATAAAAATAATCTTTAACAGATAATTTTATTGAGATGCAAAATCTCTCTGTCACAGAATCTTTAATCTTCTATGAAGTTCTCCCAGAAAAGCTGATGTTAAATTGTTCTGCATACTTTAATTCTCCATATGGGAATGCTGAAGGAAAGCTTCAGTCACATAAAATGATCTATTTGTTTGGGTACTATTAAGGTGCTTGGTAGAATTAGTTTGCGTTATTAATATTTACTGACTGCTGTAATTTCATAGTACAGATCCATTAATTATGCCTCCCTTGAAAGCATAATTAATGGATCTGTCCTATGGGATTAAACTTTATTAATAAGGATTTCTTGAAGTGAAACATGATCAATTGGGCTGAAATCTTCTCAGTACATAAAAAGATTTAAGTGTAAGTGAAATATTTTAATGCTTTAAGCCATTGGAGTAAATTCTATAATGACTCTAGACCTAATAAAATTAAATGTTCTCCTTTTAAATGTGTTAACTAATTTGAGGATGTATTTTCATAGTTGTAAGATTACATAGAAAATATATACACATGTTTTAGCATATTGCTGCTTTAATAATCACTGGTGTTATTACTAATAAAGCACATAAGAAAATTTTGATTTCTATAGTATAAACTGGCCATTTTTCTTAAAAATATCTTTCTCTTTTTAGACATCTTAATTTTCTGTGAAAATTCAGTTGTTTAGTCCCTCAGGCATTCAACAGGTATTGAGTACACATTAAACTTCTCTGCTCTTAGATTTTAAGTTTTGCCATGATTGTTGCCATTGGTAAGACCTGGTTAGGCTTGCTGTTGGCCCAAGAACTTAGTAAGAAAAGGAATATAGAGTATCTAATTATGACGCAGAAAAACCATCTCACACACACACACACACACACACACACACACACACACAGAGAGAGAGAGAGAGAGAGAGAGAGAGAGAGAGAGAGAGAGAGATTAGTGGGTAGATATTCAGTGTCTAATGTGTGTCCTTCACTAGTTATACCTGAAAAAAGCAAGACGCCAAGAGGCCTGAACTCCTCCAATCCAGGGTGCTGCCTACTGAATTTCAGGCACTCCTCTTAGAGGAACAAAGTTGATTTCATTTACTTCATTTCCTAAGTGGTGCATATCCCAGGGCTTAGTGTTTGCTATTTTAGCAGGAAACCAAAACAAGAGCAATAGGAAATTGAGTTTAATCTCTAAATCTGGACTAGCCCATTGTACTTTAATTCAACAGCCTTTTCCATTCCAGTCACATCTTTTACTGGTCTTGTTTTCTCCAAATGAAAATGTAAGCTTTTTTCTTTATATTCTTACAGTTTATAGCTGCTGTTTTTGCCTTTCTAGCATCCAGTTCATTTCACTATGTTAATATTTTTGTTTACCTTTGGGGAGTGATTTCGCCTAAACTTTCAATCCATTTGTTTTGAGTAGTGCTGGTCCAAAACCCTTAAAATAGATGTGAACATATAATTAAGGCCTAATCAACCTTTCCTGCCAGGCACAAAATGGCACACAGGCCACATTATTTAAATAGAACTCAAATCTGGGAATTGTGATGGAATTTTGAAAAGGAGATGTTCTCACTCAGCTAATGTGGCTAAGGTTGTAATAATGTGTTTCTATCTGAATTGCCGGAAGTCATCAAGTAGATGGCACATCCTTAGGAGCAAATCCAACACTGAGTCAATCTAGGAAATGGGGAGAAATACACTAAGTCCCTAGAGAATCTTTCATATATTGATAATCCAGCTCTACATGGCCAAATAATTTTCATAAAAGAGTATGTCTAATATGTAAGAAGCATGTCTCATAGAGTCATGTGTTGATTAATGATGAAGTGAAATTCTAGGAAATGCATCGTTAGGTGCTTTTGTCATTGTACAAGCATTACAGAGTGTACATGTACAAACCTAGACAGTTTAGTCTACTACACATGTAGGCAATATGGTTTAGCGTATTGCTCTTAGGCTACAAGTCGGTACAGCACGTTACTGTACTGAATACTGTAGGCAATTGTACCACAACGGTATTGTATATCTAACCATATCTAAACATAGAAAAGGTATAGTAAAAATACAGTATTATAATTATAGAGGATATAACTGTATAGGAATAAGCACTATGGTTGAGAAGTTGTAAGTTATAAAATCTAAAAGTTAGAATTGGCTGACAAAAGTAGAGGCCATGATGCAACTTTATTCTAGGCTGGGAAGTTAATATTTCTATAATAGCAAGATAATTTATTCTTTTCCATATTTTTAGAGCTTAAATATTTTTAAATTGTGATCATCATAAGATTTGATCACACACACAAAAAATAAATAAATAAATAAAAGATTTGATCACAAAAATGCCTGGATATAAAAGTATATTTACTACTCTAAAATTAAGTATATATTTTTAATTTACTTTAGATAACATATTCACATAGTCCAAAATTCAAAAGGTAAAACATATTTTTCCAGGAAAATGTCTTTGTTTTACCACTAATGCCCATTCTTACAGAGGCCACCAATTTTAGCAATGTATTATATAACCTTCTACAGACACTATTGAGCTAAAAATAGAAAAATACACACATATTTATATATACTCATGCACTTTTTTTCTTTTAGATGTTTAGGATAATATACATATTATTTTAAAACTTGCTGTTTTACCATAGATTTATATATAATGGATTCCTGTACTATTTGATATGACTGTACATCAATACTATATAGTATTCCATTTATGGCTATATTATATTGCAGTTAACTACTGTTACATTCCCACTCTTTTACATTACAAATAGAGCTGAAGTGAATCATCCTATATTGTATGCAAATTTATCTTTAAGATACATTTAGAGATGTGAAATTACTGGGCTAAAAGATATATTCAAATGTAACTTTAAGCAATATTGCCAAATTGTCCTGCATAGGACTTCACAGTAACCACTTCCACAGGAGGCTTAAGAGTGAATATTTTCCCACTGCCTCACCATGTATTCTCTACTTGAAAAGCCTTTTAGTACAGATCCAGAAGGTAAACAAAAGCTCTGGTTCATCCTCCTGAAATCACAGAGAGAAGGGAAAACAGCTTTTTTAATTCTCTTTCCAAATGGCATCAATAATCTAAGACAGTGGGAGATATAATATCCCAAGAGATGATTGTTTCAGTGTTGAGTCAGCTTTGCTATTAGCTCTACTCTAATCTTATGATACAATTCCAATTGCTAATCTCTTACTTTAGTGTTGTGTCACTGAGAGCTAAATCAAAACCGTGACCAAAACCTAGGTTAACCCAAATTACTAGGCTATAGCAAAGCAATAACCTGGATCATTCCTTCAGAATGAATCTCACAGAATAAATCAGAAATTGGTCCTTAGTTTGGAAGGTTCAGGAATTAAACTATATCAATTCATATAGGAACAAGTAGGTTTTGTGGGGATGATTCAAAATTAAATGGATAATGAACTCTACTTTGTCAGAGATTCGCCAACATATTAACTAATAATGGAAACTAAACTTGGTATAAGATGTAAGGGTCATAATGGAACAGAACGGAGTCCTCAGAGGCAATGCCACATATCTACAACTATCTGATCTTCACAAACCTGACAAAAACAAGAAATGGGGAAAGGATTCTCTATTCAATAAATGAAATTGGGAAAAATGGCTAGCCATGTGCAAAAAGGAAAGGAGTCCAGGAAACTGGACTCCTTCCTGACACCTTACACTAAAATTAACTCCAGATGGATTAAAGACTTCAACATAACATCTAACACCATAAAAACCCTTGAAGAAAACCTAGGCAAAACCATTCAGGACATAGGCATAGGCAAGGACTTCATGACTAAAACACCAAAAGCATTGGCAACAAAAGCCAAAATAGACAAATGGGATCTAATTAAACTCCAGAGCTTCTGCACAGCAAAAGAAACAATCATTAGAGTGAACTGGCAACCAACAGAATGGGAAAACATTTTTGCAATCTACCCTTCTGACAAAGGACTTATATCCAAAATCTACAAAGAACTAAAACAGGTTTACAACAAACAAACAAACCCATTCAAAAGTGGGCAAAGAATATGAACAGACTTTTCAAAAGAAGACATATATGAGGCCAACAAGCATATGAAAAAATGCTCATCATCACTGGTCATTAGAGAAATGCAAATCAAAACCACATTGAGATACCATCTTACGCCAGTTAGAATGGTGATCATTAATAAATCCGGAGATAACAGATGCTGGAGAGGATGTGGAGAAATAGGAACACTTTTACACTGTTGGTGGGAGTGCAAATTAGTTCAAACATTGTGGAAGACAGTGTGGTGATTTCTCAAGGACCTAGAAATAGAAATTCCATTTGACCCAGCAGTCCCATTACTAGGTATATACCCAAAGGATTATAAATTGTTCTATTATAAAGACACATGCACATTTATGTTCATTGTGGCACTGTTTACAATAGCAAAAACCTGAAAGCAACCCTAAGGCCCATTGATAATAGACTGGACAAGGAAAATGTGGCACATATACACCATGGAATACTATGCAGCCATAAAAAACAATGAGTTTGTGTCATTTTGTGGGGACATGGATAAATCTGGAAACTGTCATTCTCAGCAAACTGACACAAGAACAGAAAATCAAACGCTGCATGTTATCACTCATAGGCGGATGTTGAACAATGAGAACAGATGGACACAGGGAGGGGAGCATCACACACTGGGGTCTGTTGGTGGGGGGGGCTAAGGGAGGGACATTGAGGGGGTGGGGAGGTTGGGGAGGGATAACACGGGGAGAAATGCCAGATATAGGTGACAGGGGATGGAGGCAGCAAACAGCCTTGCTCTGTATATACCTATGCAACAATCCTGCATGATCTGCACATGTACCCCAGAACCTAAAGTACAATAAAAAAAGGAAAAAAAAATTATTGGTTATTTGTTTAAGTTCTTCCCTTTTGATGAACAGACCCACTCAGAACCCACATTACAGACCTAAAGTTTTTTTTTTTTTTTTTTTTTTTTTTTTTTTTCATATAAATGTAGGAAACAGCAACTGGATGCTCTCAAAGGATGCTTATAACAAGTTATCATAAATATATAAATAAATACAAATCATTTAGAATTGGGGCACTTTCTCATTTGACCATCACCACGGTGACCACATTCATACTAGCTCATTTATTTACAAAAAAATATATTATTAAAAGTACAATTATTTCATGCCCGATACACTGCAATGTAATTGAGAAGATAAATAGCTAATCTTATGAGTAATATTTTTAAAGCCAGCTTATTTTTATTGATAGTGGTATTGGTTACCTCAAGAATGACTAAGCTCATTGGTTTTATTTTGCTCTTCTTTGCTTTAATTTAAGAAAATTGCAGTTTCTAACTTAATTTCAAAATTTGAGGAGTTCATAGTTTTGAAACTTTAAGTCCATATAGCATTTCCCCAAAGGTCCTATACAGATACTTGGAGACTGAGTCCCTATTTTAACCCACAATTTCTTCCAGGGAGAGAAATTCTGCCTCTGACCCCTTATCTCTGTAGTGAGATCTGAACCCACTGTAGCAAGATCTCTTTATGTTTTGGTCTACAACTTGAATCTTCATATCCCTCTGTTCCTTTATCTTATTAAATATTCTTGTTACGTTCAGTAGTGTTCAACCAGTCAGAATTGTGTTCTAGTTTTATTAATGACATTTAAGTGACAGTCTTCAGAACCTATAACAAACAAGATACAATAATGTGTGCTTAATAAAAAAAAAAAAAAATAGCCTCTCCCTCCAGTTACCTTAAGTTCACTAGGGGAGACAAGCAAGTATTAAAAGTACAAACTAGAAAAAGAAATAAATGGATAAATAGAAAAAGGAAGAAAATTCCAACTATTCAAAGATAATAAGAAATAAAATATATATTTTTAAATATTTAAAAACAGATATTTAAAGATTTGAAAGGAAAAGACCCAAGATGGCTGAATAGAAGCAGCTGTGGTCCATGGTACTCACAGAGAAAAATGAAAAGGGCGAGTGAATTCAACACTTTCAACTGAAATATCCAGGTTCTCACATTGGGATTAAGAGAGACTTAGAAGAACTTAGAGAGGAATGTCTGATGGAGCTGAAAAAGACAACACAAGAACTCTACAATGCAATCACAGGTAGCAGAATAAACTAAGCAGAGGAAAGAATTTCAGAGCCTGAATACTATATTTTTGAAATAAGACAGAAAGACAAGAATAAAGGAAAAAGAATAAAAAGAAATGAACAAAACCTCCAAGAAATATGGGATTATATAAAGATACTGAACCTACGACTGATTGGGTACCTGAAAAAGATGGGGAGAATGGAATGAAGCTGGAAAACATACTCCAGGATAGCATCCAGAAGAACTTCCCCAATCAAGCATGACAGGCCAACATTCAAATTCAGGAAATGTAGAGAACCCTCGTAAGACACTTTACAACAAGTTCAACCCCAAGACACATAGTCATCAGATTCTCTAATATTTAAATTAAAAAAATATATATATAGGGTAAGGGCAGCCAGAGAAGGGCCAGTTCACCTAGAAAGGGAAGCCCATGAGATTAAAAGTGGACCGTCAGTGGAAACCCTAAAAGCCAGAAGAGAATTGGGGCCAATATTCAACATTCTTAAGGAAAATATTTGCAACACAGAATTTTATATCTGGCCAAACAAAGATTCATAAGTGAAGGAGAAATAAGATCCTTTTCAGACAAACAAATGCTTAGGGAATTCATCATGACCAGGCCTGTCTTGCAAGAGCTCCTGAAGGAAGCACATGATATGGAAGGGAAAAACTGTTACAAGCTGTCAGGGTTATGGGCACCACTGTTTGTGTCACCATCTGCAGGGGACTGTCCTGCAGACCCTGAGTGAATGACAGATGAATAAAATAGATGGACACAAAGATATTATGCTTTGCCAGTTTCGCTGAAGGTGTCCAAGTGGTTTACAGGCTTCCTAAAGAGTGCTGTAAACAGTTGTAAATGTTGGTCCTCCTCAGTCAGTGAGACTCTCATTTATTTAGTAAAGTTTAATTCACAAAGGCTTGAGTCAACACACTTGTAGAGAAAGATTAAAGGCCAGGTTCAGATGCCCAAAGCAAACATCATTAGAGGATAATATCCCTGGTCAACCTCCCTGCAAGAGGACCATCCGGCTAAAAGGATAGTTTTAAGACCACATGAATAAACAAATTAGTTAGGTAAACTCCCCTACATATCCTAGCTATTTGCTTTACTTATTAACTAAATGTAAGGGGGATTTAGGCTGCCTTCAGCCAAAACTTCGACTGAAACACTGAAAAACTCTTAGGCCTTCCAAAAGGATTTGAGAGTATATTCTATAAACTTTCTCTACTATATTTCCCCTAATAGTTTTGCCACCACCCTGAGTGAATTCCCACAACCAGCCACTACATAAACACACTGAAGTACACAGACCAGTGACACTATGAAGCAACCACATAAACAAGTCTGCAAAACAACCAGCTAGCATCATCATGACAGGATCAAATTCACATATAACAGTATTAACCTTAAATGTAAATGGGCTAAATGCCCCAATTAAAAGACACAGAATGGCAAGCTAGATAAAGAAACAAGACCCATGAATGTGCTGTCTTGAAGAGATCCATCTCATGTGCAAAGACAAACACAAATTCAAAATAAAGGGACGGAGAAAAAATTACCAAGAAAATGTAAAAAAGAAAAACGCAGAGGTTGCAATCCTACTTTCTGAAAAAACAGAATTTAAGTCAACAATGATTAAAAAAAAAAAAAAAACCACAGATAAAAACATTACATAATGGTAAAGAGTTGAATACAACAAGAAGTGCTAACTATCCTAAATATATATGCACCTAATACAGGAAGTCCCAGATTCATAAAGCAAGTTCTTATGGCCTACAAAAAGACTTCAACTCCCACACAATAATAGTGGGAGATTTTAACACCCCACTGACAATATTAGACAGATCACTGAGACAGAAAATTAACAAAGATATTCAGGACCTGAATTCAACTCTGGATAAAAGTGGACCTGATAGGTATCTACAGAACTCTCCACTTCCAAAAAACAGAATATACATTATTCTCATTGCCACATGACACATCCTCTAAAATTGATCACAACATTAGAAGTAAAACACTACTCAGCAAATGTAAAATAATTTTAAATCTCTAAAAAAAAATCTCTTGAACTACAGCACAAATTAGAAATCAAAACTAAGAAATTCACTCAAAACCATACAATTACATTAAAATTCAGAGACTTGCTCCTGAATGACTTTTTTGTAAATAATGAAATTAAGGAAGAAATCAAGATGTTCCTTGAATGAGAACAAAGATACAACACACCAGAATCTCTGCAACATAGCTAAGGCAGTGTTAAGAAGGAAATTTGTAACCCTAAATGCCCACATCAAACAGTTAGAAAGATCTTAAGTTAACAATGTAATATCACAAGCAAAAGAACTAGAAAACCAAGAGCAAACAACTCTCAAAACTAGCAAAGACAAGAAATAACCAAAATCACAGCTGTACTGAAGGAGACTGAGACACGACAAATGCTTCAAAAAATCAACAAATCCAGGACCTGAGTTTGTTTTTTAATTAACAGAATAGACAGGTTGCTAGCTAGACTAATGAAGAAAAAAGATACGATTCAAATAATCACAGTCAGAAACAATGGGGATATTAGAACTGACCCAATGGAAATTAAAAAAAAAAAAAAAAAAACCCTCCCAAGACTAAACCAGGAAGAAGTTAGATCCCTGAATAGACCCATAATATGTTCTGATATTGAGGCAGTAATAGCCTACCAACAAAAAAAAAAAAAAAAACCAGGACCAGACAGATTCACCGCTGAATTCTACCAGAGGTACAAAAAAAAGCTGGTATGATATCTTTTGAAACTATTCCAAAAAATTAAAAATAAGGCACTACTTCTCTCTAGCTCATTCTATAAGGCCAACATCATCTGTAAACTTGGTAGAGATATAACAACAACAACAACAAAGAAAACTTCAGCCCAGTATCTTTGATGAACATCAGTGCAAAGATCCTCAATAAAGTATCAACAAAACAAATCCAGCAGCACATGAAAACATTTATCCACCATGACCAAGCTGGCTATATTCCTGGATGCAAGGTTGGTTCAAAATAAGCAAATCAATAATTATGATTCAACACATAAACAGAACTAAAGAGAAAACTGCATGATTATCTCAATAGATGCAGAAAAGGCTTTCAATAAAATTCAACATCTCTTCATGTTAAAATCTCCCAATAAACTAAGCATTGAATGAACATATCTCAAAATAATAAAAGCCACATATGACAAATCCACAGAAAATATCATACTAAGTGGGAAAAAGCTGGAAGCTTTCCCCTTGAAAACTGGCACAAGGCAAGGATATCCTCTCTCACAACTCCTGTTCAACATAGTATTGGAAGTTCTAGCCAAGACAAGAGGCAAGAGAAAGAAATAAAAAGTATTCAAATAGAAATAAAGGAATTCAAATTATCTTTGCTTGCATATGACATAAACCAAATAATGAATGAACTTACATTCACAATTGCTACGAAAAGAATAAAATTCCTAGAAAAAGAGCTTACAAAAGAACTGAAGGATCTCTTTTAAGGAGAACTACAGACAACTGTTCAACGAAATCAGAGAGGACATAAAGAAATAGAGAAATCTTCCATGCTCATGGATAAGAAGAATCGGTATCATCTAAATGGCTACACTGCCCAAAGTAATTTACAGATTCAATGCTATTCCCATTAAACCACCACCATTGACATTCTTCACAGAACCAGAAAAAAAGATTTAAAAATTCATATGGAACCAAACAAGAGTGTGAACAGCCAAGACAATCCTAAGCAAAAAGAACAAAGCTGAAGGCATCATGCTACATGACTTCAAATTATACTACAAGCCTACAGTAACCAAATCACCATGGTATTGGTATAACAGATACATAGACCAATTAAGCAGAAGAGAGAACTCAGAAATAAGATGCACATGTACAGTCATCTGATCTTCGACAAACCTGACAAAAACAAGTAATTGGGAAAGGACTCCCTTTTTAATAAATGGTGCTGGGAGAACTGGCTAGCCATATGCAGAAAATTGAAACTGGACCCCTTCCTTTCACCATATGCAAAAATTAACTCAAGGGGAATTAAAGACTTACATGTAAAACCCAAAACTATAAAAACCCTAGAAGAAAATCTGGACAATGCCATTCAGGACATAGGCATGAGCAAAGATTTCATAAGGAAAATGCCAAAAGCAATCGTAACAAAAGCAAAAATTGACAAATAAAATCTCATTAGACTAAAGAACTACTACACAGCAAAAGAAACTATCATCAGAGGGAAGAGACAACCTACAGAATGGAAGATAAGTTTTGCAATTTACCCATCTGACAAAGGTCTAATATCCAGGATCTAGAAGGAGCTTAAACAAATTTACAAGAAAAAAACAACAAACAACCCCATAAAAAGCAGGCAAAGGACCTGAACAGACACTTCTCTAAAGAAGACATACATGTGGCCAACAAACAAAAAATCTCAACAGCACTGATCATTAGAGAAATGCAAATCAAAACCACTATGAGATACTATCTCATATCAGTCAGAATATTAAGAAGTCAAAAAACAACAGATGTTGGAAAGGTTGCAGAGAAAAAGGAATATTTTTACACTGTTGCTGGGAATGTAAATTATTAGTTCTACCATTGTGGAAGATAATTGGTAATTCCTCAGAAACCTAGAGGCAGAAATATCCTTTGACTCAGCAATCCCATTACTGGGTATATGCCCAGAGAAATAGAAATCATGTTTTTATAAAGATACATGCATGCATATGTACAATGCAGCACTATTCACAATGGCAAAGACATGGAATCAACCTAAATGCCCATCAGTGATAGACTGAATAAAGAAAATGTGGTACATACACACCATAAAACACTATGCAGCCATAAAAAATAATGGATGTCCTTTGCAGGACATGGATGGAGCTGACAGCCATTATCTTCAGCAAACTAACGCAGGAACAGAAAACCAAACACCACATGTTCTCACTTTTAAGTGGGAGCTAAATGATGAGAACGCAGGGACATATAGTGAGAACAACATACCCTGGGGTCTGTTGGAGGGGGCTTTGAGGCAAAGGAGAGCATCGGGAAGAACAGCTAATGGATCCTGGGCTTAATACTTAGGTGATGGGATGCTCTGTGCAACAAACCACCATGGCACACGTTTACCTATGTAACAAACCTGCACATCCTGCACGTGTACTCCTGAGCTTAAAAGTTGAAGAAAAAATAAAATAAATAAAAATTTTAAAATATGATAAATTATCATTAATGCATCATTAATGCATACAATAATTTCTATCCTAAACTTTGCATCTAGCTCCATTCTCAGGATTCTTCTCACATGGACTATTTTTCTTAGTTTTACATTATGAGGAACTAATACATTTCCATCATATAAGAATAATCTTATTCATCCTGCAAGGCTTCTAATTTTAGATATTTTGCATTTCTATTTTTTTCTGTATAGTTAATGTTGTGATGACATTCTTAAAATAGATATGTGAATATTTCTTTAAATACATTTGTAGAGTTACAAATCTCAGTTAAAGACTACGCACATAATTGAACAGCTTCAATATATTATCAATTTCCCTCCAAAGCTAACGTATTAATTTTTACTATCACTTGAGAAGTTTAAGGATTCTAAATTTATCATATCTTCAATAGGGAAAGAGAAATTGATCAGGATATTTAATAGGTTGTGATTTACCAATTTGTTAACTTTTAGAGAAAAAAATCAGATCCTTGAATTGCATTAGAGTGAATTCTAACTGGATTAAAATATTAAACATAGGCCAGGAATATGGGCTCATGCCTGTAATCTCAGCACTTTGGGAGTCTGAGGTAGGCGGATCACCAAACCCCGTCTCTAATGAAAATACAAAACTTAGCCAGGCATGGTAGTAGACGACTATAATCCCAGCTACTCCGGAGGCTGAGGCAGAAGAATTACTTGAATGGAGGAGGTGGAGATTGCAGTGATCTGAGATAGCACCACTGTACTCCAGCCTGGGCAACAGAGTGAGACTCCATCTCAAA
>NW_016107724.1:1126330-1150599 GCF_001604975.1 Cebus imitator | reverse complement strand
AAAAAAAAAAAAAAAAAAAAAAAAAAAAAAAAACAAACCTAAATATAAATCAGCCGACAAGAATCACTTGAAGAAAACATAAATGAACTTTACCTATCAGTTACAATAGAACGAGGAGGGCTTCTTTGAACATAAACATAAATAAATCATACAGACAGACTGACATAAATAAATCATACAGACAGACACTGACATAAATGACTATGTTGATTTTTTTACATATTAAAGAAAACATCATAAAATTATAAACCAAAGAAAATATTCGGAAGTTCTGAGGAGAGTGGGAACACACTTATTCCTCATTCCTGGTAGTAGTAGCTCTACTAGTGTTACACTCCCAGCCTCTCTCCCTAGCAAAGAAAGATTACTTTTCTTGCTAATAAATTTGGTATGAATGAACTCAGAGTTTTTGGTTCAGCTCATTCCTCTTTCTTTGCCAGCAGGATCACATGCAGAGAACATGTGTTCTGCTCAGCCGTTGTACAGTTGGCTTTTTACTGCTAAGGTCTGAGCAAGAACATTAAGCCTCAGATCATAAGAAGGTTTAACCTGGAAGGTTGTCTGAAGCTTATGGAGGCTTCTCCCTCAGGCAAGGCACTATTTTTATACAGTCTTGTGAGACTCAAGTGATGGCTTATGAGATGAATGTGTCTCAGTAAAGGTGCTGAGTCCCAACAACCTCGGAAAAGACAAAGACCACAGGCATCTTTACCTAAAACACAGAGCCTCAGGAGGCGCAAACTGATGCTCGTTGACCTTGAACTATACAGATCCATTTTTCATTGACAGATTTGGCTGATAGAGCTCTGAACTTGAAGGAAAGAGTATCTTTCCATTCTGGAGTTTTTTAAGTTTGGTAATTAAGATAACATTGGCAGCTTGTAAACTGAAAGCTGTGCTCTGCATCTGCTACAGAGTGCCAGGAAGCTTCCAACTTTAAATTCTGAGAGCGAGATCTACTCGTTACAATTAGTTGTGCTGCCTGAGGTGGGTGGCTTCTAGCATGTTCACAAATGATCCCTGCCTCCTTGTATTTGCACTCTCAGGTCATCCACCCCCACCCTTGAGTGTGGGCTGGATTGCACAATGCACTTGTGATTAATAAAATATGGCCACTGCTCCGTTAAAAAGAGACTGTAGAAGGGTAAGTGTGGAAGCTGGAAGACCACTCCAAAGTGATTATAATAAGTTGAGAGATAATGGGTGTTTGGACAAAGTTTTTAGCAGTGAAAATAGTAAAAATTGGTTGAATATTGTATATATATTTTAAGGTAGAAATGATAGAATTTCCTCATAGTTTGGATATGGGCTATGAGAGAAAAGAGAAGGCAAGAATGATTTCCAAGGTGTCATCTGGGTAAACAGACAGATTCAGTAGGAATTTAATGAGATAGGGAAGACTGCAAAAGGAACACATTTGAAGTGAAAAAATCCAATAATTCAGCTTATTCAAGTTAAGTTTGAAATTCCAAATGGATATCATAGTAGAGGTACACTGTGAATGAATACACTGGCTGACATAGAATTGACAATAAGATTACTGAAAAAAAAAAAAAAAAACAGTTCAAGGAGCTAAAATACAAGGTAAGACAAGGATAAGCTATGTGTGTAAATAAGGACTACTTTATAAGCAACATTGAAAATAAAGAAAATGAGTAAGGATAATTATCTTCAAAGAATAGACAGGAGTGTGTTGAGATTTGGCTGAAAACTACAATTAAGAGGTAGCCAGTGATAAAGTCTGAAGGCACAAGCTTCCTGCCAAAACTTATGAGGTGGGCAGGAAAAGACAGTGGTCAGGAAATTCTGGGGAGGAATAAGAAGGACACCTGACTCTTCTCTGAGCTTCATAACATGATAGTTGTGGCTTTTAAAAATCCACCACTGAACTTATGCTACTTGGAAGCCAAAATGACTTCATCAAATTCATTCTTTCACTAACCCTCTCAAAAAGGACAAAAACTTTAGCATATCCTGTGGCAAATATATCCAGAACAAGTTAATCAATTTACAATGAAAACCAGGTAAGGGAATGAGCAGAATAAATAGAAAGGATATACTTTAACTTTACACACAATGTCCAAATTTTGTTTTGCATATTCTCTAATCTTTAGGGGGACAATCAACAGTTTATTTCATTTTCTGTACTTTGTCCTTGTCCAAATTCTCTCAAGCTATCAAGAAAACCTGTAGTATTCACCAGAATCTCTCCAGTCCTAATAATTGAATCCTAATTACTGAAGGCGTCCTCTCTCCTATTTTACACAAATATCTGCTATTAAGATTATCTTTAAGTTTTGTTGTTTTGTTTTAATCTTAATTTTAATTAATTAACTTTTTTCAGACAGGGTCTCACTCTGCCACCTAGACTGGAGTGCATTGGCTCAATCACAGCTCACTTCAGTCTTGAACTCTGGGGCTTAAGAGATCCTCCCGCCTTGACCTCCCAATGTGCTAGGATTACAGGCATGAGCCACCATGCCAGGCCTCTTTATTTGTTTTTAAATAATTTAATTCACCATGTGAAAAGGGCAATTTGAGGTGGTTTTCAGTCTTAGTCCATTAGGGTTGTTACAAGATACCATAAACTAAGTAGTTTTTAAACAACAGAAATTTATTTCTCACAGTTCTGGAGGCTGGGAAGATTAAGACTGAGACACAGGCAGACTGCACTGGCATATTCGATGTCTGGTAAGGGCCCATTTTCTGGCTCATAGATGGTGCCTACTAGCTGTGTGCTCACATGGGAGAAGGGACTAAGCAGCTCTCTAGGGCTTATTTATAAGGGCACTAATCTCATTTATTAGGGCTCCAACCTCATGACTTAATAACCCCTCAAAGGCCCCACATCCTACCATCATCAGATTGCTGATTAGATTTCAGTGTATGAATTTTGAGGGGATACAATCTTACAGCTTATGGAAGATTCATACAGTGAAATGCAGGAGCTGCCTAGCCAGTGCTCCTTGAGTATATTTTGTACATTTCTTCTTGAAGGGATTAACAGCCTACCAAAATGGTACAAAAAGTACTTTGAACTGAAAACTTCTGAATGATCAGCAACCACAGACAGAAACATATTCTAAACTTAAACAGAACATTACCCAAAATATGGCTGCCACTTACCTTCTCTGAGCTTTCTGTTGTTTCTGTATGACCCTTGGCACTGGAAAGTACGAATTCAATTGATTCAAATGCCATTACATGGCATGATCTCGGCTCACTGCAACCTCTGCCTCCCAGGTTCAAGCGATTCTCATGCCTCAGCCTCCTGAGTAGCTGGGATTACAGGAGTGTACCAACAAGCTGGACTAATTTTTTGTATTTTTAGTAGAGATGGGGTTTTGCCATGTTGGCCAAGCTGGTCTTGAACTCCTGGCCTCAAGTGACCTACCTGCCTCGACTTCTCAAAGTGCTGAGATTACAGACGTGAGCCAAAGTGCAGAGCAAGGACCTTCCACACTTTTGCATAGAAGTCCTAAACTGCCTTCTCTTTCTTTACTTCCTTCCTGGATGTTGTTTTGAGGTAGGTCTCAGTCTTTCACCCAGGCTAGAGTGCAGTGGCAGGATCATGGCTCATTGTAGCCTCAACCACCTGAGCTCAAGCGATCCTCTCACCTCAGCGTCATAAGAAACTAGGACTGCACATCATCACACCTGGCTAATTTTTTTTATTTGTAGAGATGAAGTCTCACTATGTTGCCTAGGCTGGTCTCAAGCTCCTAGTCTCAAACCATCCTTCTGCCTCAGCCTCCCAAAGTGCTGGGGTTACAGGTATGAGTCAAGGTTTCTGATCAACCCTTTCTTGTTAAGTTGGTTTACAGACTGTAACCTCTAGTTCCTCACTACTGGGTAGTTTTTCATGTGTAATAAACGTTTCTCCTATTGACCTGTCTACTGTCAGCTAATTCACAAGCCTTGAATAAGTCAGACCTAAGTTAACAGAGGAAAACTTTTCCTGCCAACATGTCCCAAACTCAGGTTCAATATATTACACTGGTAGCTTAAAATTGGCCATAGTTGGGTCATTTATATCATAGAAATTGACAAAGTTAACAATTCACTTTCTAGAAAGAAATAATGTTGAAATGCATGGAAAAGAGCAATTTGTAAATGTGGTATGCTTTGCAAACTATCGTTCTCGGGTTTCCATCTCTCTGTTGCACTACAGATTGGATTTGAAACATCATGTTCCTCATCTCCTCTATTCTGTAACTCAGTCTCTCTTCACTCCAATTATTCTCACGCCTAGACTTCAGATCTTTCTGAAACATGGTTATTCATTTTCCTACTTTCCTTAAGGATTTCAATGTCACACACAGAGCATTAAATACATTCCTTATTCTGTAGGCTTGCATTCAGTACTATCAAAGTAAGAACAACTTATCTTTTAATTTTTATCACCCCTACTTAAGTCCCTCTGAAGATAAACAACTATCAGCTGTTTTCCAAAACTCTCCTTAACCACAATTACTATGAAACCTTACTAGATGTCATTCATAACGATCTCTCTTCCTAAGCATTTGAAAGTGCTGTTCTTCAACTTAATGTCACAATTCCATCCATCATTTAGAACCACATTCAAATGCCCAATCCTCCACTAAAACTTCCTTAATTCTTTCAATAGTTAAGGAAACACTGCATTTTTCTGAACTCCTATGCATTATCTGCACCTCTTGGGAGCTCTTACAATGGTTTAACTTTATTACATTGTGTGTGTGTGTGTGTGTGTGTGTGTGTGTGTGTGCGCGCGCACCTATCTTATATCCTTTCTAGATTTCAAGCTCCCTGTGGATATTACACTTCTTACATATGTATTCCTGAGAATACAGGGTGAAAAGACTTTTGCATATAGATACAGAAAAGAAAATACCTGCAAATCAATTGTTTTCCTTTCATACTCCTTTTATTAAAAAGTGCCTCAGGTTACTACTTGTCAACAGGATTGAGAATAATTACGTTAAATGAATGAGGGTTGGATGTGGTCATATCTTTTGAAAGACTCACTAAAGAGGTAAAGATTTATGCAGGTAGCAAAAAAGTGAACTGAAATGATTGGGGATGGGGAAATGTAGTGTCTCAATGTTATGTGAAATAACATAATCAGAAGACAAGTTAAAGGCATCTTCTGACACTTCTCATCTTGTACAGGCTTCTGAAACTTCTGATGTATAGTAAATAATCTGACGTGCTCCATTAAAATGGTCATTTGGGAATTCACTGCAGAGATTCTGTCTCAGTAGGTCTATCACAGTCTAGGAATCTGTATTTTCAAAATATCTATCCAAGGACTTCTTTCTTCTGACAGTCTGCAGACTCACTTTGAAAAATATGGCTGAGATAAGAAGAACCTGCTTATTTCCCCACACACATCCATTGTTTCATAGCTCTTTGCCTTCACTAAGTCTCTTATCTCATCTCAGAATGCTCTTTACCTGTTCCCATCCCTCCTCTCCCTCCTGCTGTTTCCTTTCCCACCACTATGCAGCCCTTACCTAGCCCATTCTTATCATTTTATTCCATCATCCCTCTGCTACAACTGAACACTCTGCTGTTTGTTCCGAGTCTCAGGCTGTTTGGTTTCGAATATCAGCTCCACAAGTATCTAATTATGTGACCTTTGGCAAGTTACATATCCTATCTGGCTGCTGTTTTCTCTTCTGTGAAATGGAGAGAGTCATAGAACCCACTCTTAAAGGTTATTGGAAGGAGTAAATTAGGAAAAACTATTAAAAATAGAGTTGGCACACAAAGTGCTAAATAAGAAGTGTTGGGTTTTATGATTATCGAACTATATTAAAATTATTTGTTTACATGTCTACATACTATGATGGTAAGCCAACTTCAGAACAAGTTTATGTGCTTTTCATCTCTATCACAGAAATTGCCATCATTATTCAATTAGGATGTATTATACAGTTGAATTTAGATAATTAGGTAAAAAACAAAAGCAAGTGTTTACTTGGGAAAGCCCTTATTTTGGTTAATTCTGTTTAATAGAACTTAAACATCTTTCTCATCGTGGCATTACAAAAATTAGAGGTTTCTCATTATTTTACCTATAGTAAAATACAAGCATATTAGGATAGCCATCGTGTCATTCAAACTGATAAATATATGACAAATACAATGAGACATTTTCATAAGTAATTGATGAATATGGAACTGCATGAGAGGAGCTAATCAGTTAATGTGGATATAAATAAATTCAGCCACAAAACACAGGTGCACATCGATAGAGATTATTCACCTTGACTGGTGGCACACTTTATTTTCAATTAAAAGGAAAATGAAAAATAAAATCAGCATGATGTTAATCCAGCTTTAATATTCACTGCCTATAAACTAAAATTGATAGCTGGATATCAGCCAATGACTTTTTAACAAAAGTATTTAAAGAACATACATAATTTTATTCATTAAAAATTTTATTTAAAATATTTGCATTTCAAAATGTTTTAGTGTTGAATTTATTTGTCCTGTGTTACCTCGCTTTTTGTGTCATCTCTATTTCTAAATAATTAACATTAATAAGACTCATATAATAGTAACAGTGCTTGTACTTATAAGGTATGATGAAAGTCTTATGCCACAATGTAAAAAAATTCCTTGAAAAAATATAAATATCATTACCAGGCTATTAAAATCTTAATATTTGGCTTAATAATATCAGTAAATAAAATAAAATGTACTAATATAAAGAGATGATTGGTTTTCCCTTTTGACATTCATAAGCTATTAAAATTCACCTAAAGGAGCAAGTAAAACTCATATGATCACAAACAAAAATGATATGACTTCAGACAATCACAATTGTATTGCCTTTACATATTCCTCCTACATAAACAAGAGAATGATTTCCATTACTTACTCCTTTCTAGGTCTAACATTTTATGATACTTCCAGTAATAATATCTAATCAAAGAGTAAACTAATAATGAGGGTGTTTAAGATTTGTTTCAGCTTCAATTTCTAGGACTACAACGTGACATCTTATAAATTGATGATGTGCAATAATAGTGTTATTACCTAATTTCTACAAGTCAATAATTTAGTTTATGCATTACATCTCTAAAAGAGTGCTTAGTATTAGATGCCTTTTAAAACTTATTTAGTCTTCCAAGTCACGAAATCTATCATTTACGCCAGATTTTTCATTTATATCTGATGAGCTTATCAAGTTCACATTATCTGAGGCTTTTATTCAAAGCACCGTGTCCTTGAATTTAATGTTTTACTTTGTTTTTCAATTATACATGTTTTAGTTCCCCAATGGTTGCCAAAGTGTATGGAGATTAGAAATTCTAGATTGGCAAAAATAAACATATTTTTTCCTAATTCTGGCCTTTTCCCGACATGCCTTCTGAAAGCAAAAGAAGGCAGTATTAAAAAAAATTCATGTTATTGCCAAATTGTGGCTTATCAGCATTCAGATTTGGTGGTATAATAAATGATTTCAAAACATCTTTTCTTCTCTGTAAAATTGAGGATCATAGCCAGCTTTTTAGCAGTGCAGCATTTAAATTGGTTTCATAAATTAAAACACGCACACACACACATCATGAGGTGAGAAAGTGCCAGATATACAGGCTTAATGGAGCTATTGCTGCTAAAGGTAGTGTTTGGCAGGGTACATTTAACAAGTGTTCTGATTCTTTATAAGTTGAAGATTTTATGAGTTATTCCTAGCTCTAGAAATTTTCCTGAGGAAAATAACAAGTAAACATGAAACCCTTTTCCATGCTTCCAAATAATATAATACTTTGAACAATTGCACAAAACATTCACTAGCACTGAAAGCCAGTATGAACACCAAAGAAATGAACTGAAGCTTTCTTTGTTACTGTCTATTGACTTTTTTTTCCCAATTAACCAGGTAAAGTTAGCATCATATTGCAGACTCAATAAATAAACTGCCTAGCCATCATTAAATAACTACTCACTCGACTTCCACAGTTTCCTGAATATGAGGACTCATAAAAAAAGTCCATAGCACAAGAAATTAGTTGTGCTTTTTAATTAATCATTACAACTTGAAGGCTCCAACTTTGGTATACTACAATTGAGGATTACTAAAATATATAAAGTAGTTAGTAAGGTAACTAATTCATGGCAGATGCTCAATAATTATTAACATGTTCACTAAACAAGGATGATATAACAAAATTGGAATTTGTTCCAAATTTTCCAACTCCTAGTCTAGTCTTCTTTACATACTACCATAGGTATTGCTCTCTTTCTGGTCATTTGTCCTGGTTAAGACTATTAGAACAAATACAAATTTCTAAATTGCCCTGGCTTATTCATTGTCATGAAGGAATTTTTCACAAAATTTTTAACATGTGTTTGCCCTTGTTCTGACAACTAAATTACAAACTTAGGAACAGAATTTGTCCTCCCTACTTCTTCTTTCCCCTCTCTCTCCTCCTGTTTCTTCTTTCTCTCTTCTTTTGCTCCTCATAGCATTGTGCAAAATATGCATTAGACATTTAACAGAGTGATTGGCTGTGGTTTATCTGTGTGGTTTCTCTTTGATAGCCTAACTTCACGGTATAACAAAAATTACAGAATTGGAAATAATTTAAACCCATATCTTATTTTATAGGAAACTGAGACTTGGAGAGTTTTTCACAGGTTATGCAATTAATTAGTTACAGAATTGACAGGCACCATGTTATATAACCTGTGAGTACCACATAATACATGACCTGATTTGTCAACTGAACAATCAATAGCACACCTTTCCAAAGTCATCAAGCTTATTCCATCTTTTATCATTTGTTCACACCTTTTTCATGTTTTTACCACCTCAATGAAGGATTCACTTGACTAGTCTCACCCTGCTAATAAATTTCCTTTGCTGAATGAAGTAAAATCTTATTTTACAATCATTTTGCTCTCTTCATAATCTAGATAATCCAACTCTAACTTGTAGCTTGGAAGAGTGAAAGAAAATGTGAATTTGGGTAAGAATTATTTTAAATCATTATTATAAATAATTTTCACATCTGTTACAGGGAAATAATAATTTTAAAGTTTTAAAGTTTTTATCTCATGAGATTTCAGTGAAGACTAAGTTTATATATGTAAAAAGCCTTCTTTTAGAACAATAACTGCAACCTAATAAGCATGCAATAAAATTTAGTTATCAAAAGAAAGAATCTGAAGACTCAGGCCACTATGAATAGAAAAAGATTTAGTGAGTCCCTCCTTAGCCTTAACCTCATAACCTCATGCCCACAAGTGCCAATATTCTGAGTTTTAACCCTGACTCGGACGTTGTGGAGCTGTGTCTGTCTTTCTGGTAAAACAATAGTTTCTTTAGCTCTTTCCACAAATAAAGAGACAAACATCCTCTGTGGACAAACATCCACAAAGAAAAAACAACATGCATTTAAAATGAGAAAAATGTGAAGAATAATTTTGAGAGCCAAAAGTCCATCTATTACATTTGAATGATAAATGAGCAAAATAAAATACAACTTTTAAGTTTAATTTGATACTCTTTTATTTAATATGGTCCTTTGGTATTAGAGGACTAAAATAAAATAATATTATAATTTATGGTTGACAGGTTAAAGTCTGGACATATTTATGGAAGAACCTATTTTTATTCATTTAATGTGCTAATGGTATTGAATTATTCTAATTATGTTAGCTAATTCAAATGGTTAATAAAATTGTCATTTATGGAGCAGAATTCATACATCAAAATTAACAAGGCACTGTATTTAAGCAACATCTTATGGAATGCTAGCACTGTAGCTTGAATTATTGCCATTCAGTCAAGTGTTCATTAATGTTACTGCTGTCATTATGCCCATAACACAATCTCCTCTTAATTTCTCCCTTTTAATCCAGGATATTTAAATGTAGTTGACTGTGTGACATTTTTCTAATTAAAATGCATCAATGAAACACAGTCAGATAACCATGATGTGAAATGCGCTCCTGGATTGAAGCAAATGCCAAAAATTTATTTGAAGTTAGAAGTGACCAGTATTTTGATTTTCACATTTAATGAAAGCATTTAATCACATGACAAAGCATGTAAAATTATAAATTAAGGCATATAACATAAACTAGCTATCAGACAAATAGACAAACTGTCTATAAATTAAAAAAGTTAAATACACTTGCTTAATATTTCAAGTAATTTATCTTTAACTTTATAATGAGATTTGTGAATTACAAATACTTTCTTAAATAAGAGACTTTATGATCATAAGAGCTCTGTAAATGTGTCTGGTATTTATCATATATTTACATATATATAAATGTTGAATTATAAAAGAGTAATTGCAAAATTTTTAAAAACTTAATTTAGTTATATTTTGGTGTGTTCTTCCAGAACATACATTTACATTTCACTTAACATAATTGCTTTTATAGAGTACATACAGATGCAAAGAAGGGAACAACAGACACCGGAACCTACATGAAGGTGGATGATAGAAGGGGGATGAGGATAGAAAAGCTACCAATAGGGTACTGTGTTTACTACCTGGGTGATGAAATCATCTGTATGCCAAGCCCCTGTGACATGCAATTTATCTATACAACAAATCTGCACATGTACTCCTGAAGCTAAAATAAAATAATATGTACATATATGTGTGTGTGTGTATAAATATATATATATATTCACATACATACACACACATATATATATGAGTCTTTTTAACATGGTTTGAGAAATACTGGTCTAAGCTGTGTTAGCTTTAGGAATAAAATAATCAAGACAATTTTAACTGTAGAATGCATATGTATCTATAAAAGGTATATCGTTAAGGAAAACTTAAAGGTTTTATGTATGTTTGTATGTATAAACCCTATGTAAAGATTTAACAGTCAAATTATGAGTAGTGTTTCTACTTCATTAATAAGGTAATGATGTAAGGTCACTGTATCATAATTTTTATTGTTATTAATAGTTGTCATATACTAAAGACCTAACATGACTCAGACACTGCACTGAGCATTTACAACACAGCAACCATCTTAGACATGAACTATTATCTGTATTTTCTAAATTGGGGGATTAAGACTTTAAGAGGTTAATATATTGTTAAAAGTGACACTGAGTAAGCAGCAGGAGTGGGATTATATGTCTCACTTCACTGTTTGAGTCAGATGTCTTGACACAGAAAATAGGAGGGTCCAGATTAAAGCATATCACTTTGTATTTTGGGATCATGGTCTCTATGATGTAATTTTACCAAGAAGTCAGAAATTCAATCCCAAATGGTCATTCTAGGGCATTAAATCACACCTGTTAACTTAGAGAAAGTCATAGAAAAATTAAGGGGGCAGTAAGGTGACTTCTTGCTGCTGGAAGAGGATGGAATGATAATGGGAGTACAGCTCATGCACGAGGGAAGAATATGGTCTCATTGACTGGGTAAGAGAGATATATTTTGGAATGAAAGATGAGGAAATAAGGCTAGAATAAGCAGAAGCCAAAGGGAATTTATAAAATTATAGAAATATTTGACACACAAGACAATAAGTTTCTCTAAGGCAGAATTCTAATAGATTTTAGAGGACAATAATTGATTCTTTCAGTGGGACAATGTGAGACTTGAAAAGCAAACACAAGAAACTAAGAGAAATCTAAGTAGTGAGTCAAATATTAATTATCCCTTAAAGAAAAAAAATGATAATCAGATTAAAAATACACTTTTAATACTTAGTTTATGGTAGCAAGCAGATTAGCATTTAACATTTCTGTTCATTTTTTTACTCAAGTGTTCCTTCACCACTCACGCTTACCACCCAGAGTTATCCAACTCCCTTTCTGAGTATTGTGCCTTCAATATCAATGTATTATTTCATATATCATACTCATATTTTTAAGGCTTAGCACCCCCCCATTCAGAACATGAATTTCTGACAGGACTCACTGCCAGTGCCCCACACATATCCTATTATTAATAGTGCATATTCCTGTGTGGGACATCAGCAGTGATTAATACACATTGGCCAGCTCTGTGCATGCCTTACCCAAATTTTTCTTGTTTGCTTTGAAAGACTTATGCCTTTAAAACCCACCCTTCAGAGGAATACCCTGGGTACTGATGTCCCCTCCCCTGCAGGAGTTGCCTAGATAGCACTATCCACACAGCAAAACCCACTGCCTCCCATCCTGGCTAACAGGGGTAAAAAAGACTCACTCCTTTGTCTAGAATCACAACAAACTCTTACATGTAATTTACCCTCCAGAGCTTCCCAAAGAATCAGGCTATGTCTGAAACTTCCACTAAAATCTCTCCATTGGCTTGGTTGTCTTTCGTTTCCTGTTTTCTTCACTCTCTTACTGTATTCTCTTGGGAGCACTTACTTAATAAGTCACTTACATCTAAATCTTAAGTTCAGGGTCCACTAATTGGAGTTATCTAATCTATGGCACTGCTTGAATTTGGGTAACATTCCTAATTATTTTTGAGGTCACGGCACCAAAGCCTGTTGCTGGCATAGGGCAAGTGCTACATGAGTTATAAGCAAATAATATTTAAATATTAGAAATCTTAGTTCAACTTTATTTATATCAATGAACTGTTTTAAAATAAATATTCTGTTTTCAACCACCAATTAATATATTCTAACCAGATATGTTGGGTACTATAAAGGATTGTTTTTTACACACATGGAGCTTTCATCAGTTTGACCCATCATGGTTTACTTTGAGGACTTACACTTTGACTTACTAAATGCCCAAGAGCATTCAGAATTCCAAAGAATTTGCTTAGTTATCCCCAGAGAGCATGAATCTTGCTTCCTCTCTCCAGATCTAATTCTGTGTTTCTGCATTAATTTGAATACTAAAAGACTGAGAGAGAAAATGTCTTTAAGTTTGAACTCACAAATCATCAGCATTCCAGAGATTAAAATATCACAAGACTTTGAAAACAAAAGTAAGATCAACAAGAATTGCTGCCTCTAAATGCTTAGGTAAACATGTGATGTTACCAGGGTCCATTTAGTATGCATAAGACTGTTTTAACTCAAACACTTGTAATCAAGTTTGCTTTCTTAGCCCAGATATATGTATACCAGCTATCTTCTAAGGCAATTTTAGTGGGTTTCTAGCATGGGAATATGAAAATTTTTTAGATATACATTTGAGTAAAAAATAATAATAATATCATGTATTTATACTGAGGTGTCTCAGAATCAGAAAACACACTTGATTTTTCAAATGGTAATAATATGAACTTTTCCTGTCCAAAGTAGAGTATTTCATTTAAAGTATTTAAAATTTCCACAGATGCATCAGTTAAGTGGCTTTATTATATGTTTTCTTTGTCTCGGTATATAAACAAAATAATTTGAATGTGAGAATAGGCTTACAGGAGACACATAAGCACCATCATAGAATATTATCCAGCATGGGAATTAACAAGGTTATTTACCTGAAAAATTAATGTTTTTTTTTTACTCTTTTGAGAGATAAAATTTATTGCAATTTTAAATTTCAGTATATATTTATTAGAGTACTGAGCTTTGATAGGGTAACAAGTACATAATATGGTGATAACCATTCAAAGAGTAGCCTAGGTAGAAAAATTATTTAAAAGAATATTTGTAATATAAGGTGGCAGATATTATTAAAACATTTTACAAAAATTTTGTGTATAGTGTTTTCGTGTTTTATGGATTTTCAGGAAAACACCATGTATACAAGCATTCTCTCTCTCTCTCTCTCCCTCTCTCTCTCTCTCTCAGATCCAGAAAGTATTTAGCAAAGGATACAGAATGCACAAGGGTATGAAATGGGTATGGACAGTGTAAGCAGATGCAAAAAGTCTGAGGTAATTGTTCCTGGCTTCTCATTCCGTAAAGAAGTATAAAGACGACCTTAACACATGGCCTAGGTAGACTCTACAGTTGGAAACATAAACTAATGTTTGCTACTGCTTTTTGATACTTGGAATTACAACACCATCTCAGAAAGATGCATACTAACATTTTTGCATTTTTGTACATAAAGAAATGTTTATGAATATCAAGCTTTTCTGGTTTTCGAACAGAACACAGGATCAACAAAGGCACCTTAACAAAGGTGACTGGGATGAGGACCAGTTACAGAGTAATATCAGAGTCAGAGCACAGGTATCTTTAAAACATATTTTTGTCTCTTGCTTTCCAGAAAGGTATTTCCCTGCAGTGTGAAGTAATCACTTCTTGTTGATGACCCATTGATTATTAAGGGTATGTGATACACACACACACACACACACACACACACACACACACACACACACATATATGTATATAATTTATTGCACTTTAGGTTCTTGGGTACATGTGCAGATCATGCGGAACTGTTGCATAGGTACATACATGGCAATGTGGTTTGCTGCCTCCATCTCCCCATGACCTATATCTGACATTTCTCCCCATGTTATCCCTCCTGAACCTCCCCATCCCCCCACTGTCCCTCCCATAGTCCCCCACAACAGACCCCAGTGTGTGATGCTCCCCTCCCTGTGTCCATGTGTTCTCATTGTTCAACTACTACCTATGAGTGAGAATATGCGGTGTTTGATTTTCTGTTCCTGTGTCAGTTTGCTGAGACTGATGGTTTCCAGGGTCATCCATGTACTTACAAAGGACACAAACTCATCATTTTTTATGGCTGCATAGTATTCCATGGTGTATATATGCCACAATTTCCTTATCCAGTCTATCATTGATGGGCATTTGGGTTAGTTCCAGGCCTTTAGTATTGTAAACATTGCCACAATGATAACATATGTGTCCATGTGTCTTTATAAAAGAACAATTTATAATCCTTTGGATATATACCAAGTAAGGGGACTGCTGGGTCAAATGGAATTTCTATTTCTAGGTCCTTGAGGAATCACTACACTGTCTTCCACAATGGTTGAACTAATTTATACTCCCACCAACAGTGTAAAAGCGTTCCTATTTCTCCACATCATCTCCAGCATCTGCTGTCTCCAGATTTTTTAATGATCGCCATTCTAACTGACATGAGATGCTATCTCAATGTGGTTTAATTTGCATTTCTCTAATGACCAGTGATGATGAGTATTTTTTCATATGTTTGTTGGCCTCATATATGTCTTCTTTTATAAAGTGTCTGTTCGGATCCATCACCCACTTTTGAATGGGGTTGTTTGTTTTTTTCCTACAAATCTATTTTAGTTCTGTGTGGATTTTGGATATTAGCCCTTTGGCAGATAGGTAGATTGTAAAAATGTTTTCCCATGCTGTTGGTTGCTGGTTCACTCTAATGACAGTTTCTTTTGCTGTACAGAAGTTCTGGAGTTTAATTAGATCCCATTTGTCTATTTTGGCTTTTGTTGCCAATGCTTTTGATGTTTTAGTCATGAAGTCTTTGCCTATGCCTATGTCCTGGATGGTTTTGCCTAGGTTTTCTTCTAGGGTGTTATGGTGTTAGGTCTTATGTTTAAGTCTTTAATTCATCTGGAGTTAATTTTAGTGTAAGGTGTCAGGAAGGGGTCCAGTTTCTGCTTTCTGCACATGGCTAGCCAGTTTTCCCAATACAATTTATTAAACTGGGAATCCTTTCTCCATTGCTTGTTTTTGTCAGGTTTGTCAAAGATCACATGGTTGTAGATGTGTGACATTGCCTCTGAGGCCTTTGTTCTGTTCCATTGGTCTACATCTCTGTTTTGGTACTAGTACCAAGTTGTTTTGATTACTGTAGCCTTGTTGTATAGTTTGAAGTAGGTAGTGTGATGCCTCCAGCTTTGTTCTTTTTGCTTAGGATTATCTTGGCTATGAGGGCTCTCTTTTGGTTCTAAAGAATTTTGTATTAGTCCTCCTTCTCTCTCTTTCTTCCTTTTAGTCGACCCTAGCTGGTTTAGGGTGGGTGTTGCATGGTTTGAGTGCTGTCTGAGGTTGTGGGTGGAGAAAGGGCTCCCAGAGGTCCACTCCCCACTCTGGCAGACAGGAAGGGCTTCAGGAATGTTTTTATTCCTAATTCAAACTCCTGGTGAGAGTGAAAAGGAAGTACTTCCAATGTACAATGATTTACTTTATCTCAAGGAAGATGGAGAATATGAACTTCTCACCCCAGCTAAGGACAACTACAGCACACCATGTTTCCAAAAGAGGCTGTCACAGATGACCCAGTAATTTTCATTTGGGTGGAAAAAATGGTTGAAGTCCTAAAGAACAAGTGTCTATTTTTTTCCTGTGAACAGCTGTGCAACTAAACCATAGCAAGCAACCTGTTGATATTTCTGAAGAGTCTCCTGGAAATTTTCCAGAAAGAAAAGATGAGTGAATGAGAGGCAGAGTATGACAATTACATATTATTTATTCTATCTATTAAATGTAAAAATCTTTCTCTTTAAGTTGCAATAAAAATAAGCTACTCGAAGAAAAGAATTTTACATAAGTGATTTTAGACATTGAGAGATTTTTGAAGTGCTTCTATGAAAAATATACTGAATCTAAGATATCTGGAAATAAATGATTCCTCTTTCTCTTCTAGTCATTGCAAATACCGTATCTTAAGGAGCTTAACGTATTTTGCTACCAGTCCTAGAGAAAGACGATAGGTAAGAAAATGATAGTGGGGCTGAACTTTCGTACATGGCACATGGGAACACCATTACATTAGTTAAACAGCATAATTTCCTTTGTTTTGTAAGATGGTTTAGTTAATGTCTTCTGTTACTTGTTGACAGAAGCATCCTGATGCCAAATATGTCACCAGAAATAAGCTGCCACAAGTAACAGACTTTAAAATACTAAATTGGCAGAGGGAAGGAAATAAAGCAAGGGTAAATTATAAAGATAATGTATTCATCAAAGCTTAGTGGTTAATGACCATTTTGTGTGATTCGGAAGCACTTAGCTAAATGCTTGCCTATCTGGGAAACTTATAGAAAATTTTCAGAGCTTTGGCTACTTCTTGAAGCTTTCAGTTAGGTACTTCAAGAAAGAGTTATGCTTAGGCTAAAGCCGATCTGTTGGAAAGCAGAGAAAGAATAAAATACAATTCTGCCTAAAGAGGTTCTTCATGTTTATGGGCCATAAATTGCTTTGAAGGTCAATAATTTGGCAATCTGTGGAGCTGGAAAAGCCGAATTTTCTACTCAAACCATAGATAAAGCAAGCAGAGATGGGATAATGGAGACTGAGCAGAATATTTGATTAAAGTAAAAAGAAATCCTATAACCCTAAATTTCCAGCAAACACCTCCAGTTAGGCATTATTCATCTAGTAAAGGAGACAATCTTGTTTTTAAAATGCAGTTAGAAGGAACAGATAATATGTGTGTCTTCTGACTTCAGGCTATTCTTTTGATTCCTTTAATGGCAGAGGTCATTAAATTATAATGATGACAGGATTGAGAGAGGGGTGGACAAAGCTCTGAGGCCTGTAGCTAAGACTAGACTTCCCCAAATAAATAACTTTCTGGATAAACTCTCTGGCTAGGTTACCAGTCTGTGGAGCTGAACTCCAAAGAGGTAGAAGCCAAATAAATTCTTAATGGGACTACAATATCAAGGTAACTCTATGCCTCACAAAGAGTAAAATTTCATAATTAAACCAATCTCTAGGTCACCAAACCCACTCAATAGAAAAGGGCTTGTTAAAGTTGTGCAATCTCAAGGTCAGGCATTTTTCTACATGCCCATTCCCTGAATGCCCATGGTCAATATGGGCAAGAAAGTTGTTACCATCTCAGCTTTCAGCAAATACAACTGCCAGATTTTCAGAATAAGGAATTTAGTTAACTATTAAACCAAAAGTATTTATTTTCCAGCAGAATAGTAAATGAGCTATGAATCAGTAACACTGTGTTTCATTTGCCAACATTTTGAGTCAGTGTTCATGGATGTCGTATTTCCTATTTTCCAATTACCAGAGTTGGGCAGAGAGTAAAACACTTTTCACCAAAAAATAAAGTTAACATTTAAATTGAAGACAAGGACTTCTCTGAACACATAGACACTAAACTTGAGCTGAAGGTCTTACATATGTCTGTGTTGTCTCATTCTGGAAAATATATACTTAGTAAGAATGGATATTTTTAAAATGCATATGGAAGGAAAGAATGTGTGTTTATATGCTGGGTATCTTAAAGTGTTACCTACATGGTGTCTTTGATTGGCACTCTAATAATATTCATTACATCCTTAGTAATAATTTTTGCTCTCTAGCATATTTTGTAGAAATGTGATAATCCTGAAAAATCTACCAAGATCTCAATTCTAAGAAGAAAAAATGGCAGTTCTTCTTCTTCTTTGATGTGGCTAGTCTACAAGTCTGTGTAGCTTGGAAATGCTGCTGCCATCTTGTTCTAGCCCGAAGTTGATGTGATCACCAGTGAAGAGAAGACAGAATATTGGAAAGAGCCTGAGTTCTAGATGATATGACTAGCCATAGATTGTTTTGTGCCTAGTGCTCATTCTAATTCAGGTCTACCACAGAAGTTGAGGTTTTCTGTGACTTTCAGAACAAAACATCCTACACTATACAGTAGATTATTAGTGAGTGGAATTGTGTCCAAATTTAAAATACAACCGTATTAGTCCGTTTTTACACAGCTGATAAAGACATTCCCTAGAATGGATAATTTATACAGGAAAAAGGGATTAATAGACTTACAGTTCCATATGTCTGGGAAAGCCTCACAATCATGGCAAAGGGCAAAGAGGAGCAAGTCATGTCTAACATGGATGGCGTTAGGCAAAGAGAGAGCTTGTTCAGAAACCTTCCTCCAACCCCCCCACCCCGCATAATAGCATAATAACCATCAGATCTTATGAGACTTACTCACTATCAGGAGAACAACATGGGAAATACCTGCCCCCATGATTCAATTATCCCCTACCAGGTCCCTCCCACAACAGGTGGCAATTCAAGATTAGATTTGAGTGGGGACCACAGACAAACCATATCAACAACCATAACTGTTTATTACTGTCATACAAATAATTATATTAATAAATAACTGTAGCCAGCCCATTTTATTGTTTTCTATTTTTCCTTGGGTTCCACAAATTCTAAAAGAGGAAACATATATTAAAATGTCGTATGTTTCCTGGCTCTGTATTTGTAGAAAAATTCTATAAATAATTAACAAGCATAATTTAAAGCATAAAGCATAAATAAATCACAGGCATTTAAAAGTTCCTTCTAAGTATTCATAAACTTAAACAGAAGGTTTAAATAGTAAGGACAAAAATAATGAATAGGATGTTATTTTTTAATTGGATATAACATGGCAGACACTATACTAGTTATGCCAATTTGATCCTCAGAAGATATGGATATTTATAATCTCATAGTAGAAATAAGAAAATTAAAGCTCAGAGAAGTTAAAGAAAACTAATATTTCAAACCTAATTCTCTCTGATTTTATTGCTTATTATTCTTTCCTAGATGCATTTTCTTGAAGAAAATCAGTATATCTCAAAGTGAAACAAAATAGATAATATGTTATTGCACAAAATTGTAACTATAATCACATCTTTTCCAATTTTGATAATGTTATAAGACTGTTTAAAATTTTGAAAGATGATGTGAGGCTGTTAATTCAAAACACTGAATAAAACTCAGAGCATTCTCTAGAGTACAAACAAAACAAAACATGAGAGGCTTGAAGCAATGGGAAGGCATCTTTTGTATAATTTCTATTAACCTCTGAGGGCTTCGAAATGTGTTAGAGGAAAAGATTGAAAAAAAGATAGCAATTATGTTGTTCTATTCCTCTTTTAGTCAAGGAAACATTGCTCAAAAGAAAACTCCAGACTATTATCAGACTTATAATCCATCATTAGTTTACTACTTGAGACATTAACATTTTTATTCAATTTAGCAAAACTAAAAATCACCATTTTAAAGAAAAACTATCTTTTCTTGACTCAAACAGGTATGCTATTTTCTTTTGGATAGTTATAAAAATAACTGTAATAAAATAATAAAATTATAATTAATCATTGCAGCAGAAAATAGCTTTAAATACATATATTAGATGAATAAAAATATGTTGGTTCCAAATCAATTTCATTGGTACTTGTCTATTTTAAAGCCATTTTCATTTTACAAAATCATTATTTTCCCTAGCACATTGTTTTCATAATTAAATTTTTTAGCAACTGGTAAGATTGTTAAAAATTATAACTTAAAATGACTAGATTAATGAGAGCCAATTCATCATTTTTGCTATGTTTTTAACTAAATTATGATTTATAAAGGGGTGATAAGATATGGATTAACTTAGGAGTAATAGGATTGCTATTAGTAGCAAAATACCTTTAGCTCTTTAAGACAGGATATTTACAATGACTAGAAGAGAAAGGAGCATAATTTCTTTCTACATATCTTAGGTATGAATATATTCTTCATATAAGAACTTCAAGATTCTTTCTATGTCTCATGTGGTAAAATTCCTCTTTTTCAAGTAGCTTATTTTATCTTTTATTGCAACTTAAAGAGAAAGTTTTTATATTTAATAAATAGAATAAATAATATTTTGGGCTGAAAATCTCCTTAAACTGATAAGCAACTTCAGCAGTCTCAGGACACAAAATCAATGTGCAAAAACCACAAGCATTCCTATACACCAATAACAGACTTGAAAAGAGCCAAATCAAGAATGAACTGCCATTCACAATTCCTATAAAGAGAATAAAACACCTAGGAATATAACTAACAAAGGATGTAAAGGACCTCCTCAAGGAGAACTACAAACCACTGCTCAATGTAATAAGAGAGGATACAAACAGATGGATAAACATTCCATGCTCATGGTTAGGAAGAATCAATATCATGAAAATGGCCATACTGTCCAAAGTAATTTATAGATTCAATGCTATACCATCAAGCCACCAATTACCTTCTTCACAGAACTGGAAAAAACCACCTTAAATTTCATATGGAACCAAAAGAGAGCCCACATAGCCAAGACAATACTAAGCAAAAAGAACAAAGCTGGAGGCATCACGCTACCTGACATCAAGCTAAATTACAAGGCTACAGTAATCAAAACAGTATGGTATTGGTACCAAAACAGAGATATAGACCAATGGAACAGAACAGAGGCCTTGGAGGCAATGTCACACATCTACAACCATGTGATCTTTGACAAACCTGACAAAAACAAGCAGTGGAGAAAGGATTCCCAGTTTAATAAATGGTGTTGGGAAAACTGGCTAGTCATGTGCAGAAAGCAGAAACTGGACCGCTTCCTGACACCTTACACTAAAATTAACTCCAGATGGATTAAAGACTTCAACATGACACCTAACACCATAAGAGCCCTAGAAGAAAACCAAAGCTAAACCATTGAGGACACAGGCATAGGCAAGGACTTCATGACTAAAACACCAAAAGCATTGGCAACAAAAGCCAAAATAGACAAATGGGATCTAATTAAACTCCAGAGCTTCTGCACAGCAAAAGAAACAATGATTAGAGTGAACTGGCAACCAAGAGAATGGGAAAAAATTTTTGCAATCTACCCTTCTGACAAAGGACTTATATCCAAAATCTACAAAGAACTAAAACAGATTTACAAGAAAAAAACAAACCCATTCAAAAGTGGGCAAAGGATATGAACAGACACTTTTCAAAATAAGACATATATGAGGCCAACAAATGTATGAAAAAATGCTCATCATCACTGGTCATTAGAGAAATGCGAATCAAAACTACATTGAGATACCATCTCACGCCAGTCAGAATGACAATCATTAAAAAATCTGGAGACAACAAATGCTGGAGAGGATATGGAGAAATAGGAACATTTTACACTGTTGGTGGGAGTGTGAATTAGTTCAACCATTGTGGAAGACAGTATAGTGATTACTCAAGGACCTAGAAATAGAAATTCCATTTGACCCAGCAATCCCATTACTGGGTATATATCCAAAGGATTATAAATCATTCTATTATAAGGACACATGCACACGTATGTTCACTGCAGCACTGTTTACAATAGCAAAAACTTGGCACCAACCCAAATGCCCATCAATGGTAGACTGGACAGGGAAAATGTGCCACATATACACCATGGAATACTATGAAGTCATAAAAAATGATGAGTTTGTGCCCTTTGTAGGGACATGGATGAACCTAAAACCATCATTCTCAGCAAATTGACACAATAACAGAAAATCAAACACCGAATGTTCTCACTCATAGGCCGGTGTTGAACAATGAGAACACATGGACACAGGGAGGGGAGCATCACACACTGAAGTCTGTGGTGGGGGGACTGCGGAGGGACAGTGGGGGGTAGGGAGTTGGGGAGGGATAACATGGGGAGAAATGCCAGATGTAGGTGATGGTGATGGAGGCATCAGACCACATTGCCATGTATGTACATATGCAACATTCCTGCATGTTCTTCACATGTACCCCAGAACCTAAAATGCAATAATATATATATATAATATATATATATATTATATATATATATACATATATAACACAAATAAATAAAAATAATAAAAAAGAAAAATAAATAATATTTCATCTTCATACTCTGTTTCTTATTCTCTCATCTTTTCTTCCTGGCAAGCTTCCAAGAGAATCTTCAGAAATATCAGCATGTTGCTTGCTGTGGTTTGGTTGCATGGCTGTTCACAGGAGAAAAATGGCACTTGTTCTTTAGGCTTTCAACCATGCTTTTCACCGATTGCCATTAGGCAATGTAGTCATTTAATGCCATTTCATGTTCAAAAATAATCTGAGAAAGATTACATTTTGCTGTCAAAGTAAAAGCATTAATTAAAATTCTTTTAACATTTAAGAATTAAATTTATTTACAAATTTAGAGATATTTAGTGGTTAATAAAGCTTAGTTTACACAGTAATACTCATGTATTCACCCAATTTTGAGAAGTTACATAAAGGAATATATACATTCAAGGACAAAAGAGCCAAACATCTTCGTAGATATTATTAGTTCACAACAACAAGCGCTCCTTTTTTTCAGTCAAGGCACAGGAAAGATTATTTTCCCATTCTCCTTGGCTAGGTGGAGTTATGAGACCCTGAATGGCTTTATGGAAGAGAACCCTGGCTACACAATTGGTATTTAGAAAAAGAAAAAAAAAGAAGAAGTGGTAAACTCTTGTTGTATGAAACCAATGAGATTTTGTTTTAAACACTGACATAATATGTCAGTGTTTAAACATAAAACACTGACATAATCTACCCTACCTTAACTAATATAGATCCTTTGGAGAAATAACTCTATAAAATATTAAGACATGGGGAAAAGGAAAGCATTCACCAGGCCATAATATACTACATCTGGTAAAAATACCTTGTTATCATTTTATATAATTTTTTATGATCTGAAAAGGATCTAATTAAGCCACTAAAAAATTTTAAGTCTAATGAGTGTTATTATTTTTTTTAAGTGTAGGGTATGGGCACAATTCATGATGAAATCAATATAAACAGAATTAATGGAATTTAGAGTATAAAGTGGACTTGTTTCTAAATCTTATAGGAAGAATTCTTATAGGAAGAATTCTACAGGATGATTTACCTAACCCATGTTGGCCCAATCAGAGTACAGACATAATTTAAGACATCAAAAGAGGTAGGAGAAAGCTTGCTTCACACTCACTCAGCAACAAGCACTGGTAGTTTATAAATACAGAAACATTAAAAAAAAATGTATTTTTCTTCTTTCATTCTAGGACCAGAAATAGTAGACAAATAGAAGATTACTTTTGCTTCTTATGGTAATACTAGGAAATTGAAAACATTAGATATTTCTTCCTTTTGCTGTATTTCCCAAGATGGCAACACCCAATGCAAATGTAAATATTTACTATTTTCCTGTGAATATTGTATAATTATGATTCTTAAACGTGGTAGAACATTTATAGACTTTGGAAGTCGACAAATAAACATGTGCTACCACATAGGATAAGATAAAAACATAAATGCTATAATAAATCAGATTGTGTGTGTTAAAGTCTTCAAATACATCAACATCAAAATATGTCAATAAAGGTAAAAAGAAATTGGTCTAACCATAAGATATATGCTAACATTAGAAATAATAAAATTGAGGCTGGGTAAGGTGGCTCACACTTGTAACCCCAGCACTTTGGAAGGCCGAGGTGGACAGATCATAAGATCAGGAGCTCGAGACCAGCCTGGCCAAAGTGGCGAAACCCTATCTCTGCTAAAAATACAAAAAAATTAGCTGGTCGTGATGCCAGGTGCCAGTAATACCCCCTACTCAGGAAGCTGAGTCAGGAGAATCACTTGAACTCAGGAGGCAGAGGCTGCAG
>NW_016107724.1:1030075-1126291 GCF_001604975.1 Cebus imitator | reverse complement strand
AAAAAAAAAAAAAAAAAAGAAAGAAAGAATAAAATTGAGTTCAACATACTTAAAATAGAAAAATACACCAATATAATTTCAAATATTTTTGTGAATTTACAAAATAAACTCAGCTATAATTAGCTATACAATATACATTTACCAAATATATAGTAATACATAATATATTTTTTCTTGCATCCTTACAAATCACACTCTAAATATGAATTTAAAAAGCATGCATTTTCTCTTAAAGCACATAATGTCTCTAGATTGAAATAAACCTTGAACTGTAATTGTTAATAAATAATAGTTGATATTTGTTGATTATTTTGACAGACCTTCTATCTCACTGTCTCTCTGAAAACTTTTTATCCTCATCACATTCCTATGAGGTATGCACTATCAATAATTCCTATTCATCAATAAGTAAAATGAAGTAAGAAAGGATGAAGTAACTTGTTCAAGGTCACACTGATGATAATAAATGGCCGAGCTGTGATTTGAACCCAGGCAGTCTGGTTTCAGGCATTGTGCATCCATAATCACTAAGCATAAGCTGCACGTACTCAATAACCCACTGAAAATAGTCATAATATTGTGACACAATAACATTTTCATTAAAAAATGCAATTGCCCTGCTTTCCTACTGAGTCAAGAGGGTCTTTGTTTCTTGGGGGTGAAACCACCAATGAACTAACAATTTGTTCCCCTCCTATAAAACTTATAAAAACCAGTAACCACTCATATGTAGGAGTCACCTAAGTGGTAGGATTGTGGTAGGATTGTTTCTTCTCATGGGCAGAAAATGTGCACATTTTCTTACGTGGTATAAAAAAAAGGAGAGAAGCCTGAAAGAGATATTGTCAAACGGCATCAGTGAAGATCCTTTTTTTTTTTTTTTTTTTTTCTGTCTTAGGTGATTTATTTTAGACTTTAGTTGGCTTACACAATAGTAACACTGTTTCTGTTTACATATTAATTCATTGACCAAATATCTACAAAGAACATACTAGAGAATCTCAACTATCGTAAGATGTATTTTCTTCCTCCATATTTTAAACATTTCTTTTTTTTTAAATTTATTTTATTGCATTTTAGATTTTGGGGTACATGTGAAGAACATGCAAGATTGTTGCATACATACGTGGCAGTGTGATTTGCTGCCTTCCTCCCCATCGCCCCATATTTGGCATTTCTCCCCATGCTATCGCTCCCCAACTCCCCACCCTCAACTGTCCCTCCCCCATTTCCCAACAGACCCCAGTGTGTAGTGCTCCCCTCCCTGTGTCCATGTGTTCTCATTGTTCAACACCCACCTATGAGTGAGAACATGTGGTGTTTGATCTTCTGCTCTTGTGTCAGTTTGCTGAGAATGATGGTTTCCAGGTTCATCCATGTCCCTACAAAGGACACAAACTCACTGTTTTTGATGGCTGTATAATATTCCATGGTGTATATGTGCCACATTTTCCCTGTCCAGTCTATTATCGATGGGCATTTGGGTTGGTTCCAGGTCTTTGCTATTGTAAACAGTGCTGCAATGAACATTCGTGTGCATGTGTCCTTATAGTAGAACAATTTATAATCCTTTGGATATATACCCAGTAATGGGATTGCTGGGTCAAATGGAATTTCTATTTCTAGGTCCTTGAGGAATCGCCACAAAGATCCTTAAACATAATAGGAATGTGACCTCAAACAAACTAGAGACCATCTGTGGATTAAATTTATTAGACAATTTCTTAGTGATCATATATATATATATACACACACACACACACACACACATATATATACATATGTGTATATATACATGCATGTATATATACACACCCATATGTATATGTATATCACACATATATGTGTGTGTATATATATATACACACAATGTATATATATATCACACATATACGTGTATATACACACATATCACACATATATGTACATATATACACATATGTGTACATATATACACACATATATGTGTATATATACATAAAGGTCAATTTTAATTTTTGTTTGGTAATAAAACAAGGCCATCAGGAGTCACCTAAGTGGTAGGATTGTGGTAGAATTGTTTCTTCCCATTAGAAAAGCCCATTTGTCCTAGTCTCTCTCCTTCCCACTTTCACACTTCTCCATCAGCTTCTAAGTATTGTCACTTCTCTCACTATCAGACTTGACAATTGTCCCTTCATCATGCTAGAGTCAACATCTCTGACTCCCACAAGATGCCTGCTCTCAGATAAGGTACAATCTGCTGTGGGATTTCAAACTATGTAACTGCGTCGGAAATAAGAGTAAATGATTCCTCTGGGGCCTGAAGAATTCCATCATGAGTAATGCAAGGTCAAATAAAAAATTAAAACATGAAGTATAATATTCTCTCTATTGAAAAAAACAGATTTCCCTCCTCTCCCTTTTCTTAGAAAGTTTTTAATAGTACTTTCTCCTCTCTTTTATTTATATATATATATATATAAATGCTTTAGAAAGCTAGATAAGCCTTTTGTTAGCCTTATGACCTAGAAATGTCCTAAGGGCTTGTGAGTCATCTCTGTGAAATGTAAACAAGAGAGTTAGCATCCCTATCTCCCAGCTTCCTTGGGAAGGTAGGACCTAACTCATAGTTGCAAAACTGCCTCCAGTTGTAAGATATGAGAAGTTTGTTTCTCCTCTGGCTAAAGCCAATTAGCTAACACAGATGGTCACCTCAATTACTAGGTAAATTTATAATGAACTATGCCTGATGAGTGGTACTAAGTTCTTTTTATTTGAGGACTAGTTGTGTATCTGAAAACATGTGCATAATGGGGTTATATCTGCTTGACTATATAAAAGAGTGAAGTTACTGTCTTTACAATCTTTTAGTGAACAGATTTGCCTATGATGCTCACCACATTCTGGTTTAATACTTACTCAATAATACAAATGTTTTCTTTACCTGCTGCCTTTATGGAAAGTATTTCTAGGTTGAGAGAAGATTTTGTTTTTAACTGTATTTCCCTAGCAGAAGGATTCATGTGCCTCAACCAGTACGGTATTTTCTGCCCTTCACTGTGACTTGCAGGTGTTCATTTATTGTTCCCAAATACTAATGATACACACCATGTTTTACTTATTTTAAGTTTGGGGATAAGTGGCCACCCAACAAATGGGATGTGCTTTATATGCACAGGTATGTGAGTACACAAAGTTTATACAGCATTCCATAGAAGTAAGATACTCTATATGAGTGAATTTTCCAGAGAAGGGATGCTTAAAATTTTAAGTTTAAACAAAATGTTCAAGCTAAAATAGCATATTTTAAAGTATATATAAATAATGGCACTAATAGTTGAGCCCTTCTCTGTCCTCTTATAATAGTTAAATATTGAATATTGCAATAGTACATAATCCATTGTACATAATACAAGTGTATCTCATTTTATTGTACCTCACTTTATTGTGCTTTGCAGATATTGTGCTTTTTACAAATTGAAGGTTTGTGGCAACCCTGTTTCTGGCAAATCTATTGGGGCCATTTTTCCAACAGCATGTGCTCACTTTTGTGTCTCTGTGTCACGTTTTGGTAATTCTCACAATATGTCATTGCATCCATTATGATGATATGTGGTCAGTGACCTTTGATGTTACTACTGTAATTGTTTTGGTGTGTCACAAGCCACAGCCACATAAAATGGCAAACTTAATTGATAAACATTGTGTGTGTTGGATTCCTCCACTGATCAGTCATTTTCTAGTCTCTGACCATCTTGTTGGATCTCCCTACTTTCTGAGACACAACAATATTGAAATTAAGCCAATTAATCATGCTACAATGGCCTCTAGGTATTCAACTGAAAAGGTTACAATTTCTCTCACCTTAAATTAAATGCTACAAATGATTTAGCTTAGTAAGGAAGTCATATCTAAAACCAAGACAGGTCAAAAGCTATGTCTCTTGGACAAAACAGCCAAGTTGTAAAAGCTAAAAAAAAAAAAAAAAATTCTTGAAGGAAATTAAAAGTGCTACTCTAGTGAACACATAAATAGTAAGAATGTGAAACAGCCATATTGCTGATGTAAAGAAAGTTTTAGTGATCTCAACAGAAGATCAAACCATCTATAACATTCCCTTCAGCCAAGGCCTAATCCACAACAAGGCCCTTACTCTCTTCAATTCTGTGAAGGCTGAGAGAAGTGAGGAAACTGCAGAAGAAAAACTGGAAGCTAGCAAAGGTTGATTCATGATGTTTATTAAGGAAAGAAGCCGTAACAGAGAAGTGCAAGGTGAAGCAGTAAGTGTTGATGAAGATGCTGCAGCAAGTTGTCCAAAAGATCTAGCTAAGAAAATTGACAAAGGTAGCTATGCTAAACAACAGATTTACTGGAAGAGAAGTCAAGGCCTGGCTTTAAAGCTTACAAGGACAGGCTGACTCTCTTGGGGGCTAACACAGCTGAAGACTTTAAGTTGAAGCAAATGCTCATTTACCATTCTTAAAATCCTAGATCCTTGAGAACTATGTTAAATCTACTCTGCCTATGCTCAATTAATGAAACAACAAAGCATGGATAACAACACATCTGCTTAACGACATGGTTCACCAAATATCCTTTAAGCCCACTGTTGAGACCTATGCTTAGAAAATAAGATTCCTTTCAAAATATTACTGCATGTTGACAATGCATCTAGTTATCCAAGACCTGAAGGAGGTGTACAAGCAGATTAATGTTGTTTTCATGCCTTCTAATACAACATATCTTCTGCAGCCCATGGATCAAGAAGGAATTTTGATTTTCAAGATTTATTATTTTAAAAATACATTTCCTAAGGTCATAGCTCTCATAGATAGTGATTCTGCTGATGAATTTAGACAAAATACATTAAAAATCTTCTGGAAAGGGTTCGATATTGTAGATGCCATTAAGAACATTCCTAATTCATGGGAGGAAGTCAAACTATCAACATTAACAGGAGTTTGAATTCCAACCCTTATAAATGACTTTGAAAGTTTCAAGACTTCAAAGTTTGGGAAGGAAGTAACTGCAGATGTGATAGAAATATAATAAAAGAACCTGAATTATATGTGGAGCCTAATGTGACTGAATTTCTGTAATCTTGTGATAAAACTTGAAGAGATGAGGAGTTGCTTCTTACAGATGACCAGAAAAAGTGTTTCCTTGGAAGGAAATCTCCTCCTCCCAAAGATGCTGTGAACACTGGTGAAAGGACAACAAGGTTTTAGAATATGACAAACTTAGTTGATAAAGCAGCAGCAGAGTTTAAGAGGACTGACTCTAATTTTCAAAGTTCTACCCTGTGTAAAATGTTATCAAACAGCATCACATGCAACAGAGAAATATTTTATGAATGGAAGAGTCAATTAACGTGGCACTATCAATGTGGCATTATCCTATTTTAAGAAATCGTCACAGCCATCACAACTTTCAGTAGCCATCATCCTCATCAGCAGCCATCAAGGCAACATCAAGGCAAGGCCCTCCATCAGCAAAAAGATTATGACTCTGTGAAGGCCAAGGTGATCAGTAGAACTCTTTAGCAATAAAGTAGTTTTGATTAAGAATGGTACACAGTTTCTTAGACATAATGTTATCATAGACTTAATAAATGACAGCATACTATAAACATAACTTTCATATGCGCTGGGAAACCAAATACTGTATGTAACTCACTTTATTAAGATATTTGTTTTGTTGTGAGATCTGGAACCAAACTCGCAGTATCTCTAAAGTATGACTGTAATGGTATACTTGACTCTTAACCCCAGAGATTTTGACCTTTTCCAGTATAAAGGAGGAGGGCATGTATTTTTTTAAACATGTTAATAATAGTTCACTATTACTTTTTAGGAGCTAACAGGTACTCAGTGACAGTTTAATGATTGAATATTGTATATGTGAAATTACATATGTCTATGGTCTTGATTAACCAATAATATCTATTGAATAAGTGTTCTGGCCACACTCTCTTTATTTGATCCAGCTGCTGTCAGTGTTGGCTGCTAATAGTTCATAGTTACCCATTTTTTTGTAGAATTTCCCTTTGCCTACCAGTTATTTCCCCTAATGGGTTGCTAACCCCCTTTTCCAATGTCATTAAAGAATACATGGAGGTGTAAAATGCCAGCCCCTTTGCCCTAAGACAGGGCCAATTATATGGTAAAAGTCATGCCCCTTCTTATCCCCATGAGATCTGGCTGAATCTAGGCTCAAGTGAAAACCACCTTCTTGCTTTAGTGCATTCCCCTGACTTTTCCCACTTCCCTCACTCCCTTTATCTTGAGAAAATACCAACAATAAATATGGGTAACTGAAATCCTGTCTCAAGGTCTGCTTCTAGGGATTCCAACCTGAGATATAACATACGAATGAGAAAATTCACAAATAACAATAAACAATAGTGTGAAAATTTTCTTAAATTTGGCATCTTTACTACCTTTCAATTCCAGAGACTATAATGGATTCCATCTCATTAAAAGAAATCTAGTTTATTTTACATAAAACAATGAGAATGTTCTTAAAGTAAGACATGATATGGAAATATTATCATGTGCAAGCTAGAGATCATAATTGTGGAACAGAATCATTCATGAATGTTTTTTCTAACAGAACTATTACTGTATCACCGTATTTCTTTACATACTATCAGATAATCCAATCTAAAAGCATTTTAAACATTTTGGCAAATGTCCTTCAAAAAAAAAAAGCTATATTATTAATCTGCAACAATGAGCAAAGATTCTCATGAAAAAAAGTATTTGACAAACATTTTAGAGCTATCCTTTTTTCTAATTGAATTTACATTAAAAGCATGTAAGTGCATAAGTATTAATACTTAATATAACTTACACCTACAAGCATATTTCTTCTCCTTCACATTTTTTTTTCTTCTAGTAAAACAGTGGAAGAGAGAACTCAAATGAGGCTGACATGATTCATTCACATCAACTTTTAGTCAATGACTCCTAAAACTTATAGAAAGTTTGTCTCAATTCTTAGTTGCTTTTAATCCCTGCCCTAAGTTATACCTTCCTCTACCAAGTTATAACATAACCAGTCTTATCATGCATTATGTGGTATATATTCTCTAAATAATTTTTACTTTAAAATAGCAATAGATAATTTTCTTTACAGAGACTCTCTATAAACTATGAGGGAGAGTCTATGGAGTATTAAAGCATTACAAACATCCTTATAGACCTAGCATGGTGTTTGTCTTCCTTCCAATAATAAGGTTTAAAACTTACACTTGAACATACTCTTAGAAATTTCCTCATTTTCTTCTCTTATTTGTCTCATGGCTCCAGATTTTAGATTAATATGAAACCATGTATTTTAGTAACAGCTTCTATTTTAAAAGAAAAATGCAATTATTGTAGAAAATTTGAGAAATTCAAAAGAAACACAAGAGAAAGAAGATGACCACTCATTATATCTTTAGTCATTTCCTTCCAATACTTTCTATTTGTATATGTGTTTATAATATATTCATTATTAGAGTTCACCATATTATATATTCCATACCCTAATTTTCCATTTAATATTTCCATTATCTATATGTAATATAAAAAGAGAGTTTTGATTACCAAGTTTCTGGTAATCTCTCTCTTCTTGGACTTCATTTTGCTTTGCATTTCTCTGATAGCCCTTACATTGTACCACTTGTAATAATTATGTGTGTATGATTCATCCCCTTACTGTATTAGTACTTGAAGTCAGAAACTAAATTAAATTTTTTTTTACATTTTCTAAAATAATTTTAAAAGTACCTTATACATATCAATTGTTTTAAATAACCAGCAGTACCAATCAAATTATGCCCAAGAAACAGTATTAATTTTCTAGTTATGATTAGAAATAGTTGATCTAAAAAATTCCCAAAATAACAATTTGCAAATGATTACTTAACATCAGAAATAAATTCATAGAGTAAAACTATTTCAAAGAATATTTAACTATTGTAACCATGAAGCATTTGAAAATGCATTTAACCTCATATCCCTGGTAGATGATTTTTTATATACTTGTTGAATCATTCTTTTCCACTTTTATCAAAGCACAGCATATAATATGCTGATGCATTTTGAATATTTTCTTCATAATAAACGACTTCTGTGACATATTCAACTCACATAGCATAAAAATGAGCATTTCAGTGGTTTTGAATTATCAATTGTACAATTTGAACTAAATAGCAACTGACTGGTATTTTAAAAGATGGCTCTTTTTCTTAAAAAGTTTTTACTCTGCTGCAAATTGAATTGTACAAGGTTAACTCCTCATTGAAGGATGCTTGGAGGGGAGAGCTAGAAAAGAAACAGACAGCTTTCCAATAACAGAAGTGATGGTATATTTCTTCTGCTTCCCTACATGTGACAGTAGATATTTATTGTGACTACTATACCTAGAAAAATCATTTGACCTCCTTTGTTTTTAGTGACAGATACATTTCTCAAGAACACTACTTCTAGAAGATTATGGCTCTTTTTATTAAAGAAAAAGTAATCCATCAGACAAGTTTACATTACCAGGATTGGCATTTTTAGATCTACTAGAATCATTTAAACCATAACCCATTTTCCCATCAACTATGTTGACACACAGTTTTCATAACACACAAACAATAATGCCTGTCTCTATGAGGTTAATACTGTGATTCTTAAGTAGCATATTGAACCAAATGACATACACAAAATTATTAAGTTTAGTATAGATCTCCAATCTGAAACCTGCTTATTTGCCTTGCATGGTCTATAATATTGAAGTCTTAAGTAGATTAAAAAAATCATGGCAGTGACCATTATTAATAATACCCAATACAATATTATTAATAATTCACAGTAGCAAAGACTTGGAACCAATCAAAATGCCCATCAATGATAGACTGGATAAAGAAAATGTAGCACATATACACCATAGGATACTATGCAGCCATAAAAAAGGATGAGTTCATGTCCTTTGCAGAGACATGGATGAAGCTGTAAGTCATCATTCTCAGCAAACTGACTCAAGAACAGAAAATCAAACACCATATGTTCTCACTCATAAGTGGGTGTTGAACAACGCGAACACATGGACACAGGGAGGGGAACATCACACACCAGGGCCTGTTGGGGCGTTGGGGACTAGGGGAGGGATAGCCTTAGGAGAAATACCTAACATAGATGACAGGTTGATGGGTGCAGCAAACCACCAAGGCATGTGTATACCTATGAAACAAACCTTCACATCCTGCACATGTATCCCAGAACTTAAAGTATAATAATGATAATAGCCAACACTTACCAATGAACCATATATTCATTTAATCTTCACAACTACACAATGAAATGCCCACTAATGTCATTATTTCCACTGTGCAGCTGAGGAATCTGAAACACAGAGAGTTTAAATAACTTGTTCAAAGTCAGAAGGACAGGATTGGAACCCATGAAACCTGGTGCCACAGGTTGTATTCCTAACACTGTGGTATACTGACTCTCAGAAACAAATGCTTGACTTGGAGCTTACATGCTCCTGACTTCACAGAATCTGGTCTATTTGGTATCAACTCTACCATTCTTCCTCAAAAGACCATCCAATTCTCAATGACTGAACTTCCTTTGCAGGCCTCTTGATAATGACTGAAAGAAACGTGTTCATTTCCAAGAGATTATTAGAGCTCTTATTTTCTTTGTGAATCTATAGCAAACCCAATTCATTTTGCCTTTCACAACTCTCTGACATCTCCCATGTCCATGATGTTCTTTGTGTTGTTTCTCCGGATACATTTCCCTGATTGCTCCTCTCCTGACAAAAATGTTCTACTTTACTCTTGGAAAATTTTCAACAAACCTCTCAATAGTGTGAACTCTTTGAGTGATCAGTTCAATTTTTGACTTTTTATAAAAGAAAAAGTAATAATTATGTGTGTACATGAAACTGGCTCTCTCCCAAGTGCCAGGATTCCACTGAGTTCTCTCAGTTGAAGATACTTCTTTCTTTAGCACATGATAAAGCAACCGTGCATTTTCCTAATTATCACCATTCTATAGCCTGAAACATTCCGCCAATCTGTGAGTCTCATGCTCACATCATCTTCTACTCATCCTGTGTCTACTAATTGCCAATCTTTAGGTATAGCTAGATACATTTCATTGACTTCAGTTTATCTCTTCACCGCAACCATGTCATCATTTTTGGCTGACTTTAATGCTGAAATATATGGTATAAAAAGCAAGTTGGCCACTTAGTTCACTGACCTTTTCATGTGGAGTGAAATTTAACCACCATAATAGGTAGAATTTTAGCCTTAAAATTTATGCTTACGGTGTCAAGCCTGTGACTATGTAACATAACATAGCAAAAAATATTTAGTATTCAAGGTTAAAATTAGTAATTCTAATTATTAATCAGTTGACTTTAAGATAGATTCTCCTGAATTCCCTGTGTAGGCTCAATATAATCATATAAGCTCTAAAGAACAAAGTTGTTTTTTTTTTTTTTTTTCCATCTAAAGTCAGAAAAGGAGAATCAGAAGTGATGTGGAAGGTGGAAGAGCGGGGAAGAAGTCAGGGAGACATGATGGGTGAGAAAGACTCCATGTGCAACTGCTGATTTGACGATTGAGGGTGCCAGGTGACAAGGAATGCAGAAGGCTTTAAATATATGAGAGAGGCTCCAGCCCAGCAAGATAATAGGAATGTCACCCAATAGCAACAAAGAAGTCAATTATGCCAACAGCCTGAATGAGCGTGGAAACAAGAGTCCCTCTTCCCATACCCCTGACTATCAGAATGTCCACCTAAGAGCCCAGACTGCCTTGATGTTTGCCCTTTGAGATTTGCACCAGAGAAACCTCTCACATCTAAACTTCAGGTCTATTTAACTGTGAGATAATAAGTTTGTGTTATTTTCAGCTTCTGAGTTTGTGGTAATTTGTTACAGCAGCAATAAAAACCTAATACCCCACTGCTTTGTAAACTTTTGCCTCAGTGCCTTCAGATTAGCATTTCCGTTAGCTGGAAATATACCTCCTTTACCCCTCAAACCTCAGCAAATGTTTCCTTACTTAGAACCTCTTTATACCTCCAAATTACAGCCATATGTCCCAAAGCCCAGAAAATATATGACATACAACACTTATAAGTATTTTTTTAATGTTTTTCTTCCCTGTTCTTCTGTTATAACAAGGACCCCTATTATAGTTATACTATATCCTACCACCTAACATACTGCTTAAACTTACTAGGTACTCACTAAAGTTGTACTGAATAATAATGTAACAGAAAGCCAAGAGAAATGGAAAAATAAGTTCACTAAACAAGGACTTGAATTTTTCAGGATTAAATTTTTAATGTAATCTTCGCAAAGATCTACTTTTCCAGAAAACTAAAATTCAATAACGGCATATACTTTATGTCAAAAATTTAATAAGCTTTGATTTCTAAACCAGCTTTGCAAATAGATATTTGTCAATTACCCGTGTATATATTTATGACATTATTTTATAATTATTATAATTATTAATGTGAACTACATGGTAGTATGTTAAGGTACAAGAAATACGATGCTGATAAATTCTATTAACAATTTCCTTTAATGCTTTTGACAAAAAAAATCCCTTTTCTATTTGTGTGTAGTATGAATTTATGCTTTGTTTATTCTGTGAGAACACATTAACAAATTAAAATTTAATCTATGATTGAAAGTTTAAAGGAGACACACAAATCACCAAATCATATCATTACATTGTCTCAATTTGAGTTGCATGCCATCTAGCAGAAAATGTGTAATGAAATGAGTGAGAAGTCATTGTATTAGTAAATAACGAAGTACATAGAAAACATTTTATCCATTTTATAATGTTTCTATTATGAAATTTCTATCATACTCATACCATCAATATTTCAAAATTAATCCTTGACTCCTAAAAGTTGGTCTCATATATGAATGGGTCAAAACAGTTATTTGTATAAAATCTCTTACAAACTAAATAGAGATTTTTTTGTATTTGTATAGAATCTCTTATTAAATAAATGGAGATTTTTTTTTAAAGTATCTCCAAACTGAAAAACCAATTTTTATCTTCAAACTGGTAGTAGTGAACAGGTAACATATTCTTAGGCATTAGTTTCACTTTCAAACAACTAGAAAATAGTACAATTTTTATTTCTGGAATTGAAAATACTCATCTTTGACAAGTGGACCTATAAGTTATAATAATACACAATTACTCTCTATTTCAGTCATACAGATGTAACTAATAGCTAACCATCTGTTCATTTACAATATTGCAATGGGAAATGACATAACTGGCAAACATGTTTTAGATTTGACTTATATTTCATTAAGATATTTTAAAATAAATATTTGAAAAAATTGTAAAGAATAATAAAGTATAGGCTGGGCTTGTTGGTCACACCTGTAATCCCAGCACTTTGGGAGGCCGCAGTATTGCTTGAGCCCAGGCATTTAAGCTTGCAGTGAGCTGTGATTGTGCCACTGCACTCTAGCTGGGTGACACAGCAAGATGTCTCAAGAAAATAAAAAACAGAGCTTAATGGTTCTCATTAAGACCAGCTAAACTGGTCTTGAACTTTCAAATCACTGGTATGTTTTTAAGGTTCCCCAGGTGATTCTTGTGTGTAGCTACAATATCTGGTGTACTAGAAACACTGCAAGCTTTGGAACTGAGCAGTCATCCAGGTTTCGCCACTTGTTGACTGGGCTCTTAGACAAACTAATCAATCTAACTGAATCTCAGTTTTTTTTCATCAAAAAAGCGAGGATGTTATTATCTACCTTAATAGAAAATTGTAAGAAGTAAACATTTAACAGGTTTATTATTATTTCCTTCTCTTTTATTTCTAGGTTTCAAACAGAAAAGCACTGTTTTACTAACAAAATATTGCATATAAAAAAGCACAGGAAAGTTATTTTGTCTTTCTGGCAAAAATCAGAAAATCAACTCAAGATGATTATCCTAATTTCCTCTCACATTATAGAAAACAAAAGCATAATAAGAAATTAGGTAATCTCACTTTGTGAAATAAATATTCTATCCTTTAAGGTACTAGAAATTGGTTTTGGTGCCTCAGCATTTCTAAGCAAGTGGTAATAATAAAACCACCAAGGGAAGAAAATATAATTTAAGAGACATTCTTGGATTATGACACAGCAGAACCTGAATCAGATATGGAGATACGACTTTAATGTATGACTTGCTTTGAAGAGTGGCAGAAACAGCAGGCAAGAGTATAAGGAAAAAATTTACTAATATCGCTAGCTTACATTAACACCCTCTTTATTAAAAATAGGTTTTAATTATTTATAATTTATATTGTTTACTAAATTACATATCCTAGCTACATGAAAATGCAAATCAAATTTAGTTAAAATATTGTGCAATTTATAAGATTTCCCAAATTAATAATCTAATTAGTTTGCATGTTAGAGTCTGGGAATGCCTTAGTGTATTAGACCAAAAAACATTTATTTTTGATTACCTTATTTAATCACAGAGCATCATAATTAGAAGATTTTATAGATCAACTAGCATCATGAGTAAAAAAAAAATGCAGAAAATTAAAATGACTTATCCCATATCATATAGTAAGTAGAAGACTCCATATCAGAACATTAATGTTTTCACACCCAGTTGAGCTACTTTTTCCCATAAAAGAGTCGTACAGGACAAACAAGTCAGTCCTTACTGCTTGTCAACTATCACACAGCAGACCTAAAACAAAATTTTTTTTTTTCTTAATCAGGATTAAAGTAATGCTTGCCTTTTCCAATTTACTCAACAAGGTAGCACATTTTCTGATACTTGTGGAATTGTGTTTCATTATTTAATTTCATATTACTAAACATAGGGTTTTTTTTAAAGAATAAATAAAAGTATAAAATTTCTGCATTTTCACAGTTTTCAATAAGAACAACAGCATACGATTTAAATAGGACACTTAGCTATTTAGGAAATTTTGGAGTTATTCCATAACTTCTTTCTCTGATCTGTACCACAGTCTAACAACGTTATCAACCAGCACAGGGAGGTTCTCCTTTTTAGTAAACATAAATCATCTTAAACTGTAGTTAAACATTTCACTGAATATTGTGCTTCAGTCCTCTCTTCTTCAGGCTGATAATATCTATTAGTTTAATGCTTTCTAAGAAGCATTTGCTTTGCTTCTTCTATTCTATTCTTCAATTACTTTTTAGTAGCATACATATAAATACACTCATGAATTCTCTCCTTGGAGTTGCACAAAAGCAACTGCACACTCCTGAAGCACAGAAGGAAAACAAAGTCATGTGCAACCTTTGTTCAAACTGGGTTTCTTATGGTTAAAAAAAAAAGATGAAAATTTACTACTTTTATGACTGCCAACTGTTGTAAATACTAAAGCAGTTTTTAAAACTACAGAATAACTTAAAGACAAAGTTAAAAACCAACCTCAATACAGGGGATTCTGCAGTTAAGTTATAATTTATAGTTTGAAATAGGCATTAATAGAGGAATAAAAGTGTTTATCACACTATTTGCATAATATGAATGAATTTCAGAGATGCAGTATTTCAGAATCCAGACAACCAAGTGAATATTGTTTCCTTGATTGCAATCACCATGAGAAATACTGTAAAGCAGTTATTTATTCCAGGAAACTAGCAACAATAACGCCTTTTACCTTTCTTAAGCACTGAGTATGTGACAAGAGTTTTATAAAAATTTATATTATTTACTCCTCACCTCAAAATTGTGAGGCAGTTATGAATATGCTACGTTGGATATGCAAAATTGGATGCACTCTAAGATTGCAAAATCCATCAAATATGTGGCCATTGCACACAAAGTGGAATTAGCTGGCAGACCATCTGTAAAGTACAAAGTTCCTCCACCATTTCTACTTTAGTTCAAAACTTTCTGACTCTATTTTAAAATGTATTTAATATCTATTTTAGAAAAAGCAATTACAAACAATTTTTCTTATCATAAATCCTGCAAATTTAAATTAGAATGTGTTAATGTTTACCTTGTTTTCCTGTTTAACAGGACCAACAAAATTGGCATATATGACTTTTATGGCTTACACAGCTTTTATGAATTATATGGCTATATAAATATTAGATAGGGCATAACTTGAAAAGTATCACATATAAAATTGAAATGTTACTATGGTACATTTTCATCAATATCCTCAAAAATTAACATGAAGTATTTGACTGTGTCTAAGTTGTTTCATTCAGGATTATGGCCTCTAGTTCCATCCATGTTGCTGCAAAAAGACATGATTTCCTTCTTTTATGGCTATGTAGTATTCCATGATGCATATATACCATTTTCTTTATACATTCATCCATAGATGATGGACACTTAGGTTGATTTCATATCTTTGCTATAGTGAATAGTGCTGAGATAAACATGTGAGTACAGGTATCTTTTTAATATAATGATTTATTTTCCTTTGGGTAGATACCCAGAGTGAGATTGTTGGATCAGATGGTAGTTCTATACTTATTTCTTTGAGGAATTGCCGTACTGTTTGCCATAGAGGTTGTGCTAATTTACATTTTCACCAACAATGTGTAAGTGTTCCCTTTTCTTTGTATCTTCACTAACATCTGTTTAAGGTTTTTTTGACTTCTGAAGACTAAGGAACTTAAAGAACTTGACAACAACAAACAACCCTATTAAAAAGTATGCAAAGGACATGAATAAACATTTTTAAAAAGAAAACATACATGTGGTAATCAAGTACATGAAAAATTGTGTATCACTCATTGGATATATGCAAATTAAAACCACAATTAGATAATGTCTTACACCAGTCAGAATCACAAACAAATACGTTCTAACTCTTCAGGAAAGCACAAGTAAATATTTAATATTGTATGTTTAACTTATAAAAACACAGGCAGCTTTTTAAAAGTTCATATGCTATATAAATTAATAATGGAAATGAAATTACTAAGAAAAGAAGTCTATCTAGGTAATATTCATTATGCAATGCTGGTTAAAAATATAGCTAGCTATTTAAATCAGACTCATAGTCACAACAATAAAAATGTTATAATAATAAGTTTTGGAGCCCACAATAAATGGTTTGGAAGTATGGTGGTAGTGTTGATGTTGGTGGTGGTTGTAATGATGATGATGATGAAAGCAATGGTAATACAATTTTGGGGAGGTGACTAATCTGCTCTTTACATTTATTTCTCATTAAATCCTCTGAATTTTATGAAGTACAAATCGTATCCATTGAGGGGGAAAAGTCACTTGTTTTGGGTGACCCAACTGCTAGGTGCTAGAAGTAGAATTCACATTCAAAGAGCCCACTCAGAATTGCTTTTTACAAGACCCTAGGGCAAGTATGAAAGCAGCTTGTTAATTGCCTAATTATTTGTTGCCTTCTTCAGAGGGTAGCAGAATGAAGAGAATGAGATCCCAGAAATTTTTATCTTGGAATTAACTTAGAAAACTGCTATGATTCAACGAGTCCCATTGTAACATTAATTCAGGAGTAGATCTCCATTATTACAGGAAGCTCTGAAAAAAGGCCTTTCATATCATTGGCTGTTGTGAGAGTCGAATGCACATATCACGTTTTGTTATTTCTAAAACTACCTAGAGAGGCAAGGAAATGAGGAAGGAAATATCATATGTGTGTGTATGTAGTACATACACTGAGATCTCTTTAATATGGCTATTTAGTTTCAGATTATTTAAACTATATAACTACAGATGGCACCATATATTCTAAGACATCCAGTTTGTGAAATGCTTTGAAAAAGCACCAACAATGCCCAGCTAATTTTTGTGATTTTAGCAGAGAAGAGGTTTGCTATGTTGGCCAGGATGGTGTTGAACTCCTGGCCTCAAGAAATCTACCCTCCTTGGTCTCCCAAAGTGCTGTGAGCCACCACACCTGACTGCTCATATAGAGTTATAACACAGTCTTAACATAATTGTAATTAATGTGTTCAAGGAATTACATGACAAGATGAAAAATTTCAGCAGAGAATTGAAAACTATGATATAAAATCAAATGGACTAAAACATAATAATTCAAATTTAAATCTTATTAGATAGGTTTAACAGTGCATGAAGAGAAAATTAGTGAAGAGTAATGAAGGTCAGATAAAAATACTCTGATTGACACATGGAGACAAAAAAACAACAGAAATACAGGATAAAGCTTACTGGCATGGTATATGGTGAAACATCAATATATATGCAATTGAAGTCCCCTGAAGTAAAAACAGAGTAGCTATGCAGGAGCAACATTCAAAAAGATACTGGATCAGATTGTTTAAAAACTAGTCACAGATATGAATTACATAAACAACCAACAAATAAAATTCTATGTCAAGGTACCTCAAACTACAAAAAGTCAGAGAAAAAGCTTAAAAGACACTAGAGGAAAGACACATCAGCTTCAAAAACCAAATTCTCCTTTGAATAAAACCCAGAAAATGAAAGCATTAAAAATAAAAATAACTGCAAACACAGATTGTTTTTGTTCCGTTAAAATATGATTTAAAGATGAAATTGATAGAGGTGGTTTTTTTGAGGAAAACTGAACGAAAGGGAGACAGAGAGAGAGGAAATTCACCACCAGTACACTCATACCAAAAGAAATATTAAGGAAGCTCTTCAGGAATTAATACAATAATCTCAGATAGAAGAATGGAAATGTAGACATGTATGAAGTTCAAATAAAATGGCATATATTTGGGGAAATCTTAATAAATATTGAGGTCATAATGCATATGAGTATGTATCTATTGAATTAAAATACATAACTAAGAGATAAATAAAATTAAAGTATTTTAAGGTGCTAACATTACACAGAAAATTATATGTGCTCATTCAAATTAGGGTTTCCCCAGGTCAAAGATATAGATTGACATCTCTAAAAGAATATTTTTTAAAATTCCATAACTAACAAAGTAATAAGAGGAAATGGAATAATTACAAAATAATTATTTCAAAGAGATACAAAAAGGAACATAGGAGGGAAAAATAGAAAACAAAATTTAAAATATACATTTAAATTCAAATATATCAGTAGTTACATCAAATACAAATACGATCCAGACTCCAATTAAAAGATAAAAAAAATTTAAATCTGAATTTTACCATAAAAGCCAACTATATTCTGTTCAACTAGAGATATATAAAAATGAACAAATGCAGAAATATAAAAATAATAGAATAGAAAATACTAATACAAACTAACTAGAACAAGCAATACTAAACTATGTAGGATTAACACCAGAATATTTATTAAAAATAAAAAATTGTAATTATAAAAGGGCCAATCCAACCCATAGTATATTTTCAAAATATATACAAAAAATTGACAGGACCAAAAAGATAAATAGAAAAATTTATATTCACAATAGATAAATAGATAAATTCATAGTTATAGTAGAAGGTTTTAACACATCTTTCTCAGAAACTTGTAGAACACAAAGGACAAAACAAATACTTAAGGAAATAAAGATCTTTTATTGAGAGCATTTAAACCTTTCATTGGGTCTCAAAAATATTAATTGTTAACAATTTTTTTAAAACTTTTTAAAAAAGATTTTTAATGTCAACATGTCAAATGACTGAATATCTTTTTTTTTTCTCTGAAAGATTAAGTGAAGAGGCGATCAAAAGAAAAACAACATAAGGATAGGAGAGAAAAAAAGAAATTAAAATATTCTCTATTTGGAGAAGCAGCATGTTGGTAAAATAAAAAGCCAAGAATATTGTAACTATGTAAAACCTCTTAGAATGTCTTGTCATATGTATTCTGAGAATATTTACTCTCCTATACCTTTGATTTTCATGAATTTAGGGCATACGATTTTAGAAATTGTTTAAGATTGTCAGACAATATAAGATTAACAATGCCTCTCTTTGGATCCGAGTATTTAATTCTTTCTATGCTTCATTTTCATTTAAATTCTCAGTAAACACACACATACATGTTTATTAAAGCTATATTTTTGCATCCCTTAAAATTTTAAGGATATTCTTAATACTATCCAAACTAGGACACATTAAACCGTAAATTGAAGACAATAAAGAAAGATTTAGGTCAGACCAGATCTGTGTCAAAAAGGTCTTACTGATTCTCAGAGTTTCACAAGTGCACTCCAAATGTAAGAAAAAAAGAGAGAGGAAGAGCCAGTGAGTAAGAGATGGAGAAAGTGTTGCCTTCATGGATGGAAATGAAAGATAACAGGTTAGAAAACACTTTTTTTTTTTTCCAATGTGAAAGAAAAGCAAATTTAAAACTTTCCAATGTTCTCTTTTATCATGCAATAAATATCAAAAGCCATGAAAATACTAGAATGTTACTGTTATAACACAAAACATACCACAAAATGTGCTACGGAAATTTTTTCATAAAAATCTGTATTTTACCTCATCAAACCAAGAGGATTCTTTAGTTTAAGAGAGCAGCTGATATGAGGGATCCCATTACACAATTGTATTACGATTAACTATCTGTAACTCGGATAAACAAAGAACTTGTGTTTTTATTGCTGTATTTTTTATTGAATCTGCTAGATTTGAGAGAAGAAACAAATAACTAAAATTCCTATAATTACACTGTCAAAAATTATCAGGCCAAAAATCAAGTATACTTTTTTATGTAGTGATATTAATTCCATCTACAGCTGCAGAACAGTATGTATGAAATGCAATTCATTTCAAAATATAAACAATTGCTAGATTAATCTATATTTAAATATCCAAAATTATACTTTGATAATATTTCATTATAAATAGCTGTACCGTATTTCTCTAATGAAATTAAAATTTCTGAAGACAATTATCAATGTTAATCTTATTGCTTTTCCTCCTTTCCAAGCCCACCTATATACTGAAAGTTTATTATATAGCCAGGATCTCTTCTATACTTCTTTTCTGGCAAAAAATTCAAGCTTATTTTTATACTTCCTAGTACTGTAGGGCTATAGGCTCCCCAAGAAGTTTAAGTTGTGTGTTATTCTTTCACTTACAGAGATGTAAATAACATATCCCAAGACACTGAAAGAGCGTTAGGCATACAATAAAGGGCTAAACAAGTGGTCTTGAATGAATGAACAAATGAATGGGAAAACTTAGTCTTGGAAGCTAGCTTCTATGAAAGAAAAAATATGAGCAGATTTTTAAAAAATCAGAATGCTATGTAACAGAATAGAAAAATGAGCAATGTACATTTAGAATGGAAAAATGTGTTAAAATGTATATTTAACATTTATTTCAAAATATGTCGCATATATAAAAAAATTAAAATACAACTATAAGAATTAGAATTTAGTATGTAAAATGAAATATAAAGTATAAAAATAAGAAAATACAAATTCAAGTTTTAAGTAATAAGAATTTCTTTTTGTAATACAGTTGATGAAATTTATAAAGTATATATTATTCCACTGGATAACAAAATCTTAATATTAGCCCATGAAAAATAATTAGGTTTTGTTAAATAAAGCATCCCAAAGAACTGACATAATCTGATTTCAATTTTATACTATAACAAACATAAACATAAGGGATCTGATATGGTTTGGATTTATGTCCTCACTCAAATCTCATGTTGAATAGTGGGAGGTGATTGGATCATGAGGGCAAATTTCACTCTTGCTTTATTGTGATAGTGAGTGAATTCTTATGATATCTTACAGTTTAAAAGTGTGTGGCATTCCCACATTGCTCTCTCTCTCCTGCCACCATGTGAAGAAGGCACTTCTTCCCCTTTGCCTTCCACCATGATTGTGAGTTTCCTGAAGCCTTGCAGTCATGTTTCCTTTTAAGTCTGTGGAACTGAGTCGATAATATCTTTTTTCTTCATAAATTATCCAGTCTCAGGTGGTTCTTTATAGCAGTGTGAGAAATGGACAATTACAGGATCCTACAACCTTCTAAGATTTAAATTAACACCTTTTTGTAGAAGTGCATATTTTCAAACAAATATGAAACTTTATCACTCAATAAAGAAAAAATTTGTGGAAAATGGAGCATCAAGGTGTCTCAAGTTATATAAAAGAGAGAAAATAGATATGGTGGTGACTGAATTTACTGGAAATATGTAAAAAAGATATTTCAAAATGTTACTTAACCTTATGAATGTATATCCTGTTGTATTAAAATATTATTAATATAAATATTCACTCTATCATGGTGTCATCATAATTTTAATTAATGTATCTCATTGGTTCTTCAATACTTATGTTTGTTTCATTAGAACTATAATCAAAGCAGCATGGTACTGGTACCAAAACAGAGATACAGACCAATGGAACAGAACAGAGGCCTCAGAGGCAACGCCACACACCTACAACCATCTGATCTTTGACAAACCTGACAAAAACAAACAAAGGGAAAGGATACCCTGTTTAACAAATGGTGCTGGGAAAACTGGCTAGCCATGTACAGAAAGCAAAAACTGGATCTATTCCTGACACCTTATACTAAAATTAACTCCAGGTGGATTAAAGACTTAAATATAAGACCCAACACCATGAAAACCCTAGAAGAAAACCTAGGCAAAACCATTCAGGACATAGGCATAGGCAATGACTTCATGATTAAAACACCAAAAGCACTGGCAACAAAAGTCAAAATAGACAAATGGGATCTAATTAAACTCCAGATCTTTTGTATAGCAAAAGAAACAATCATTAGAGTGAACCAGCAACCAACAGAATGGGAAATTTTTTTTATGCAATCTACCCATCTGCCAAAGGGCAGATATCCAGAATCTACAAAGAACTAAAACAGATTTACAAGAAAAAAACAAACCCATTCAAAAGTGGGCAAAGGACAAAAACAGATACTTTTCAAAAGAAGACATATATGAGGCTAACAAGCATATAAAAAAATGCTCATCATCACTGGTCATTAAAGAAATGCAATTCGAAACCACACTGAGATACCATCTCACACTAGTTAGAATAACATTTATTAAAAAATATGGACAAAGAGAGGATGTGGAGAAATAGGAAGACTTTTACACTGCTGGCGAGAGTGTAAATTAGTTTAACCATTGTGGAAGACAGTGTAGCGATTCCTCAAGGATCTAGAAATAGAAATTCCATTTGACCCAGAAATCCCATTGCTGGGTACATACTCAAAATTTATAAATTGTTCTAGTATAAAGACACAGGCACACGTATATTCATTGTGGCACTATTTACAACAGCAAAGACGTGGAACCAACCCAAATGCCCATCAATGATAGACTGGACAAGGAAAATGTGGCCCATATACACCATGGAATACTATGCAGCCATAAAAAATGATGAATTTGTGTCCTTTGTAGGGACATGGATGAAACTGGAAACCATCATTCTCAGCAAACTGACACAAGAACAGAAAATCATACATCGCATGTTCTCCCTCATAGGCTAGTGTTGAACAATGAGAACACATGGACACAATGAGGGGAGCATCACACACTGGGGTCTGTTGAGGGGCTAGGGCAGGGACAGTGGGGAGTGGGGAGGTTAGAGAGGGATAAAATGGGGAGAAATGCCAGATATATGTGATGGGGAGATGGAGACAGCAAACCACCTTGCCATGTATGCACCTATGCAACGATTCTGCAGGATCTGCACATGTACCCCAGAATCTAAAGTACAATAAAAAAATTATTAATTTGTATTTCTAGCACAAAACCACAAGGGAAAATAACATCAGAACAGAGGTATATGAAGGAAAAGTCAACTAATTCCCTCTATTCCTCTATTCTTTCTTAGGTAACATGTGATATCACTGTGCAGTGTTTCACATATACAAATATATAAACATACAAGAATCTGTGGGGGCCATGGACTTGGTCCTCTAAAAGTTGCCTGAAAAATCATTGGCATGAGGCATATTGATTAAAGGAGGAAAGGCAGACAAATTTATTTAACATACATACACAGGAGCCTTCAGAATGAAGACCCAGCTTCCCAATGAGTTAAGAAACTGATATATAATTTTGAGGTCATAGAGAAAAAAATAGGTGCTTGAATTCTAGTAAAACAGATTATGGGAAAAAGGAGAAGAATTCTATTGAAGTGCGATAAATGATTGCTAGCAAAAATGATTGAATGAGGAATAAAGATTAACTTATAAATAGTTTTCTTTGAAATTTAATAACATAAGCATAATGATTCTTGTCATTATGCTTCTAAGTTATTATACTCATTAAAAGGTCCACTCAGGTATGATCTCATCTTGGTCTTCTTTTTTTTTTTGCAATAGATAATAAGATATCAGGGAGGGAAAGAAAAAAATATTGTTCTCTTTAGGAGTCTAGATATTTTCCTTTGGGAAAGACAGTCAGAAACACCCTGAGGCTTCTTTAGTTCAGCAGGTCAAAATGCCATATTTTGGGTTATCTATTTCCGAGCTCCAACACATGCAAACAGACTACTGATTCTCTGACTCAAAAGTAACAGCTCATATTTTCAAAAGAAAAGTGCTGATAAATCTAATAATGTAGTATTTTAGTATTATTTCTACAGTCACATAAAACATTCTTATGAAAGACATCACAAAAACTAGGAATTTTTGATTCCAGTAGCAACATGTGACTGCATTATTTTACTGTCATGTTTAATCATCTTGAAATATGAAAATTATACTTCTAAATGTTGTAAAGTAAATCTGTTTATACACCAACGATTTTAAAATTTATTTATAAATTAGGAAGTAAATCTGTTTAAACACCAATAATTTTTAAATTTATTTATAAATTAAATTGATACAGGAAAAAAATTTGCATATTAAATTTGAAAATAACTGTGAGGGGTCTGAGATTTTACTCAATAAATGTAACTCAGTTAGCATGCCCCAATTTCACAAATGCTAGCAGAAGGCTTGAGACTTCCTGGGTCAAACTTACAGGGAATTTATTATTCAGTATATAGCAGGTAGCATGAACTTAATGTTTCTATTGGCTCCAGTTACCCATGCTATTTCCTATCCCCCAAGTTTAATGGACACTATATGAAGCAATGGAGGTGGAAGGGACACAACATTGTGTGTTGTGTCACAGCTAAATAACCTCAAGCTTAACTATCTTTTAAATGTCTTGCTAGTAAATCTGCCAAAACTTGTCTTGGAAGAAGATATTCATTAGCTTTCAAATTTGCTCTCTGCTCTAGAAGGCGAACCCTATCTCTGTCTTCCAAGCTATTTGCTTTATAAACTTCTTTAGAAAAAAGCCCAGGATAAAAGCTGTCATAAGAAGTTGTATGGAGAACTGTTTCCCAGCAAGCTTACGTGACCCAAATATGTATCAACATATTTATCTCTTGAGTTGTGTCTATACAAAAGGAAGGGGATTTAACTGATTTTATTTTCATTTTACCATGTTACTGGCACAGAGAAGGTTCTTGGAATGTATCTATTAATAAAATGTGTGTGTGTGTGTATGCGTGTGTGTGTGTGTGTGTGTAACACAATTGAAACTACCCTTGCAAAAATTATAACAGTAAGAGAAATCTAACCTGACTCCTTGTTTCTAATCTCCCAAGCTAAATGCTTTTGTTAACTTTAAAACAAAGATGATAACAGTCTCTTTCTGAAGCTAACTTTCTCTTTGCTTGAGAACCAAAACCACCTTTAGGAGACTAATGAAAGGCCACAAGATTAGGATTACGGAAGGGGCCTAAATTCTGCTATATAGGCATAATTAAATAATAGCCAGCCATTATCCCCTTGATTTCCTTTCTGTAATCACTTACTGCCTGAGAATTATGTAGCTGGAAGTGGCAGGATTTGTAACTTCCCCAGTTGCTCCTGTTAATAATACCACTATTCTCAAAACCTGTTTGGTCTTTGAGATGTTTTTCAGACTTTTGAATTCTGGCAGTCAACCGACTCCAATCAAACCTGTGGCTGATAGGAAGAAAAGGAGCTGACTCAACTAGTCCTGTGACTTTGACTCAGAAATTGACTCAGCATGTGAAGACAGTTTGAACGCTTCTATGATTTCATCCCCAACCAATCAGTAGCACCCATTCCCCAGTCCATACCCACCAAATGATCCTTAAAAAACCCTCACCCCCAAGCTTTCAGGGAGGCAGACTTGAGAACTAACTCCTGTCCCTTGCTTGACTTAACCTGTGATTATTAAGCTCTCTCTACTGCAGCACTACTGTCTCAGGGAATTGGTTTTACCTGTGAAGTGGGCAAGAAGAATCTTTTAGGTGATTACACATATAGGTCTATTAGCATAATGGTTTCGGTGTCACTTTTGCTACTGGTTTAATAATGCTTAATTATATAAAATTAATTTTTGGGCTCGGTGTGGTGGCTTATGCCTATAATCCCAGCATTTTGGGAAGCCAAGGTGGGCCCATCACCTGAAATCAGGAGTTGGAGACCAGTCTGACCAACATGGTGAAACCTTGTCTCTATGAACAATACAAAAAATTAGCCAACAAGGGAAGCTGAGGCAGGAGAATCACCTGAACCATGGAAGTGGAGGTTGCAGTGAACCAAGATCATGTCACTGCACTCCAGCCTGGGCAACAGAGTGAGACTCCATCTCAAAAAAAACAAAACAACCCTCCTGGGTTCAAGCAATTCTCCTGCCTCAGCCACCTGAATAGGTGGGATTACATGTGCCACCACACCCAGCTAAATTTTGTATTTTTCATAGACGGGGTTTCATAGTGTCGATCAAGCTGGGCCCGAACTCCTGACCTCACAATCTGCCCACCTCTGCCTACCAAAGTGTTAGGATTACTGGCGTGAGCCACTGTGCCTGGTCAAAGTGGGGTAACATATTAAAGAGTAGATATTAGCTGTTGAAGAGGTTGGACCTGATATGGAATTCCTTTTCATTCACTGATTATCTTCTTTTCTTTTATTACACAATCAGTTTGTTTCAGAATGACTTGTTTCTATTTATCACATTCCTTTTTTTTCATCATAAATTTTATCCAAAGTCTTCAGAAGTCTGGCATCTAATCTATCCTGTCATTATATTAACATTTTCCTTTTCTTAATTCAGAACTTCATTTCTATTTGTTTCCAATAGAATCCAACAAGCTCTTTCTTATTATTCTTATTTCTACAGAAAATATGGAAATATTCTTCCTTTTTGCTCAAAAAATTTCTTCCTCATTTTCACTTTCTTGACTCTTTCTTTTCTTTTTTTTTTTTTTTGAGATGGAGTCTTGCTCTGCCACCCAGGCTGGAGTGCAGTGGTGTGATCTTGGCTCACTGCAACTTCCACCTCTCAGGTTCAAGCAATTCTCCTGTCTCAGCCTCCCAAGTAGCTGGGATTACAGGTGCGTGTCATCATGCCTGGCTAATTTTTTGTATTTTTTTAGTAGAGATGGGGTTTCACCATGCTATCTAGGCTGGTCTGGCACTCCTGACCTTGTGATCCACCCAGCTTGGCCTCCCAAAGTACTGCGATTACAGATGTGAGCCACCACGCCCAGCCTGTTCACCCTTTATTTTCACCAACTTATACTTTTTTTTGGACAAGGCAGCATAATGTATTATAGTTATTATAAATGTGATTTCTAAAGCTCAGGGTGCCTTAGCTAAAATCCTAGTTTCAAAGTACCCATTCACTTTGTCTTAATCTGTTTGGGCTGCTATAACAAAATACTATAAACTGACGGCTTAAGAAATATACATGTTTCTCACAGTTTTGGAGGCTGGGAAATCCAAGATCAAGGGACTGGCAGATTCAGTTCATGGTGACAGCTCTCTGCCTGGCTTGCAAACAGCTGCCTTTTCACTGTGTACTCACATGGCAGAGACAAAAAACTTTGATGTCTTTTCCTCTTCTTATACATGAACCTACACTACTGATTCAGGGCCCCTCCATTATGACCTCATTTAACCTCTATTACCTCATAAGCTATATCTCTAAACACAGTCACACTGAAGGTTGGTCTTTCAACATGTGAACATTGAAGAGACACAAGCATACTGTTTATAATAGTAATTGATCTCTTCATTTCCAATTTTTATACAATCTTCAGCCTCTCTCTTCTCAGCTTCCCATTGCCACTGCCACATTCCATATTCTTACTACCTCAAACCTGGATCAAAGTTTATCTTCATTTCTCCCAATAAAGTTTATTCTAATATTTCCTGTACATTAGCCCACAGATTAATTTCTGGACAGGATTGCTATTTTCACAACATCATTCTGTATGAAAAATTAGCATAAAATTCACTTAACCTCTTGGCTATTTTAATACTGACACCATTCAGGGAGGATTGCCGCTGTTTTCTTTTTTTTTTTTTTTTTTTGAGACGGAGTTTCGCTCTTGTTACCCAGGCTGGAGTTCAATGGCGCGATCTTGGCTCACCGCAACCTCCGCCTCCTGGGTTCAGGCAATTCTCCTGCCTCAGCCTCCCGAGTAGCTGGGACTACAGGCACACGCCACCATGCCCAGCTAATTTTTTGTATTTTTAGTAGAGATGGGGTTTCACCATGTTGACCGGGATGGTCTCGATCTCTTGACCTCGTGATCCACCCGCCTCGGCCTCCCAAGCTGCTGTTTTCTTATCAGTGCAAAGCTGTCAAGACTTATCACCACACACACAGATGAATGTGTAAGAACAAGTAGCTAACTTCTACTTAGTTACAAATATTATAAGGCCATGTTACTCCTTGGTTTTCTTCCCTGTACTGGTACACCAGAGAAAGTCCTAAGGTTCCCCATATAAAATCTGATCTTCGCTTTGTTCTTTCTACTATATTTGGAATATTTACTGGTATATATTACTTTTCTGGGGCTACCATAACAAAATACCACAGATTGGGTGGCTTAAAGAACAGAAATGTATTTTTTCAAAGTCCTGGAGCTAGAAGATCAAGATCAAGATATCGGCAGGTTTGGTTTTCTCCTACAGTCTCTCTTCTTGGCTTGCAGAGGGTGCATTCTCTCTGTGTCCTCACTTGACTTTTACTGTTTCTCTCTCTTATAAAGACAACAATCATATTGAACTAGGGTCCTACTCTTATAACCTCACTTACCTTTAGTTAAATGTCTTATCTCCAAATACAGTCACATTGGAGGTTGGGGCTTTAACATATTAATTTTGGGGACATATGATTCATTCCATAACAGGTGGTTTTCTTAGGATCTTTCTCTTATAGTATACCCTGCACCCACAGAAATTTCAGACTTTAAGCATAACTTAATTTATTGAATACCAGGAACTTGTATACTTCTTTCTAGAGGGCAAGTCCTTCCTTCATTCCTGTGTTCCTCCTTACCTCCCTACCTCCTTCACTTCCTACCTACCTCTCTTGTTCTTTCCCTCCCTCCCTCTCCCCCTCTTTCTCTTTGTTTCTTTTCTTTTTCTTTCTTTCTTCTTTCTTTCTCTTTTCTTTCTTTCTTCTTTCTTTCTCTTTTCTTTCTTCATTCCTCTTTTCTTCCTTCTTCTTTTCTTCTTTATTCCTCTCACTTTGTTTTCCTTTTTTGTAGACTCAGAGACTCGCATGCAATGAAAATTTGTTGATAAACTGAACAAAAAACTGTGAGTCTATGTCTAAACTGAATTTTATAACTATAGTAAGGAGCATATAAAATAAAATCACGTAATGCTCTAATACTGAACCTAAAAAGTAAACATAAAGCTCAAGCAAATAGGGAATGAAAAAAAAAGTCTCCTTAAGAGATGGAGTCACACTTAAAATAATGTATAAATTATCTTATTTTAAGCATGTTTTACTCTGCCTGTTTCTCCCCATTGAGAGTCTAAGCAGAGGCATGAACATTTTGTTGTGGTGGTGGTGGTTGTTTTTAACAGAACTTATAAACCAAATATCAATTGTTATTACTTATGGATGGATTAGTTTCATTTTTGATCTAGATTTCTTACTATCTTGAAATTTCTTCACCTCCTAAACTTTTAGGACAAATGAATTAAGTCCATTTAACTGATTATAAACAAATGTAAAATAAACTATTTTTGCTTTTTGTTGTCCTATACCCCACTCTACAATCAATGTTATTTTTAAGTATATATTTTATATAAAGCGGAGAATATACTACTATTTTTTTAATTGTAAAAATATGGTTTTCATTATTCACAATTTTAAAAATCACTGAATATTCATCCTATTTCATTGATTTCACTTGTCTGACAAATACATAGCATGCTTTTGGGGAGAAAAGCCATGATCATTCAAATTTCTAGTTTTTATTTTAATTTTCATGGCAGATTATGAAGAACAAGAAGTATACTTACAGCCTACCAAGACTAAACCAGGAAAAAGTCAAATCCACAAATAGACCAATATAAAGGTGAAAAATTGAGGAAGCAATTAATAGTCCACCAACCAAAAAAAAGTCCAGGACTAGACGGGTTCACAGCCAATTCTACTAGAGGTACAAAGAGGAGTTGGTACCATTCCTTCTGAAACTATTCCAAACAATACAAAAATAGGGAATCCTCCCTAACTCATTTCATGGGACAAACATCAATCCTGATACCAAAACCTGGCAGAGACACAACTGAAAAAGAAAATTTGAGGCCAATATCCATGATAAACACTGATGCAAAAATCCTCAATAAAATACTGGCAAGCCTAATCCAACAGCACATCAAGAAGCTTATCCATCACAATCAAGTAGGCTTCATCCCAGGGATGTAAGGACGGTTCAACATACATAAATGAATACATGTAATCCATCACACAAACAGAACAAAGACAAAAACCACATGATTATCTCAACAGATGCAGAGAAGGCCTTAAACGAAATTCAAAAGCTCTTTATGGTAAAAACTCTCAATCAACTAGGTATTGATGGAACGTATCTCAAAATAATAAGAGCTATTTATGACAAACTCATAGCCAATATCATATTGAACGGACAAAAACTGTAAGCATTCCCTTTGAAAACTGGCACAAGACAAGTGTGCTCTCTCTCACCACTCCTATTCAACGCAGTATTGGAAGTTCTTACTAGGGCAGTCAGGCAAGAAAAAGAAATAAAGCAATTCAATTAGAAAAAGAGGAAGTCAAATTATCTCTATTTGCAGATGACATGCTTGTATATTTAGAAGACACCATCGTCTCAGCCCAAAATCTCCTTAAGATAAGCAACTTCAGCAAAGTCTCAGGATACAAGATCAATGTGCAAAAATCACAAACATTCCTATACACCAATAACAGATAAACAGCCAAATCATGAGTGAACTCCTATTCACAACTGCTACAAAGACAATAAAATACCTAGGGATACAACTGACAAGGATTTAAAGGACCTCTTCAAGAAGAACTACAAACCACTGATTAAGGAAATAAGAGAGGACAAAAACAGATGGAAAAACATTCCATGCTCATGGTTAGGAAGAAGCAATATCGTGAAAGTGGCCATACTGCCCAAAGTAATTTATAGATTCAGTGTTCTCCCCATCAAGATACCACTGACTTTCTTCACAAAATTGAAAAAAACAACTTAAATTTTATATGGAACCAAAAAAAGAGCCTGCATAGCCAAGACAATCCTAAGCAAAACAAAAACAAAGCTGAAGGCATCATGCTACCTGATTTGAAACTATACCCAAGGCTACAGTAATCAAAAACAGCATGGTACTGGTACCAAACCAGAGATATAGAACAACGGAACAGAACAGAGGCCTCAGAGGCAACGCCACACATCTACAACCATCTGATCTTTGACAAACCTGACAAAAACAAGCAACGGGGAAAGGATTTCCTATTCAACAAATGGCTATGGGAAACTGGATAGCCATATGCAGAAAGCTGAAACTGGATCCCTTTCTTATACCTTATACAAAAATTAACCCCAGATGGATTAAAGATTTAAACGTAAGACCTAAAACCATAAAAGCCTTAGAAGAAAACCTAGGCAATACCATTTAGGACATACTTCATGACTAAAACACCAAAAACAATGGCAACAAAAGCCAAAATAGACAAATGGGATCTAATTAAAGTTAAGAGCTTCTGCACAGCCAAAGAAACAATCATGAGAGTAAATTGGCAACAAGCAGAATGGGAAAAAATTTTTGCAATGTACCCATCTGACAAAGGGCTAATATCCAGAATCTACAAAGAACTAAAACAGATTAAAAAAAAAAAAAGAAGAAAGAAAAAAACAATCCCATCAAAAAGTGGGCAAAGGATATGAACAAACACTTAGCAAAAGAAGATATTTATTCAGTCAACAAATATATGAAAAAATGCTCATCATCACTGTTCATTAGAGAAATGCAAATCAAAAGCACATTCAGATACCATCTCATGCCAGTTAGAATGATGATCATTAAAAATTCAGAAGACAACAGTTGCTAGAGAGGATATGGAGAAATAGGAATGCTTTTACACTGTTGGTGGGAGTGTAAATTAGTTCAATGACTGTTGACGACAGTGTGTTGATTCCCCAAGGATCTAGAACCAGAAATACCATTTGACCCAGCAATCCCATTACTGGGTAATACTCAAAGGATTACAAATCATTCTGTTATAAAGACACATGCACACGTATGTTTATTGCGACACTGTTCACAATAGCAAAGACTTGTAACCAACCCAAATGCCCATCAAAGATAGGCTGGATAAAGAAAATGTGGTACATATACACCATGGAATACTATGCAGCCGTAAAAAAGAATGAGTTCATGTTCTTTGCAGGGACATGGATAAAACTGAAAACCATCATCTTCAGCAAACTGAAACAAGAACAGAAAACCAAATACCGCATGTTCTCACTCATAAGTTGGTGTTAAACAGTGAGAACACATGGACACAGGGAGGGGACCACCACACACCAGGACCTGTCAGGGGGTGGGGACTAGCGAAGGGATAGTGGGATGAGGGGGGAGAGGGGAGGGATAACATTAGGAGAAATACCTAATGTAGATGATGGGGCAAAGGCGTGACAGATGCAGCAAACCACCACAGCATGTGTATACCTATGTAACAAACCTTCACGTTCTGCACATGTACCCCAGAGCTTAAAGTATAATAATAATATAAAAGAAAATACTAACAGTTGCTAAATTGACCAATAACTATTTGAATTCTAGAAGTCCCTGTAAAAGTGGTTAACATGGTCACATGTATATATCTGAAAAACAACAACAAATGGCCCTCCTTATTTACTCTGCCCATATCTTACTCTCAAAAATTATAAAGGAACAATGCCACAGTGCTTATGGCAGTGGCCAACCTGGCTCACTCTGCACATGGTAAAAGTCTCACAAAATTTAATAATCAGAAAATAGTAATTAAACTACCATGAACAGTTACAGAAATGGTCGTGTTAAAAAACTAATTCTCATTATAATAATAAGAATTCTCAATTAAACCTAAATGCCTGCTTATCATGCCAGGGACAGAAATTCAATTTGGGCAGAAGCATAATGAGTCGAAAGAACATGGCTATCTGAAGCACTGATGGAAACATACCATTTATTCTGGGCTATTATTCAAAATGAAAAGGATGTGTGTGGGGGGCAGGGGAGGGTATTGGTAGAGAGTACTAAGCAATTTTGCATACTGTGTAAGGAAATATTTTATGAAATTTAGGTGGATCCCAGGCCACTTTTGCTCTGTCTGGCAAAACAAGCCAAGATTTCTGCAACCCTAGGAAAGTAAAAGGATATAAAATGTCATAGGGCTAACAAAATCAAGGAAAGCGTGGGTCATTAAAAGTAATCTATGCATTGCTTTACTGCTAAGAGGGAGAAATTAAATTCGCATGCAGGAAAGGTCACAGCCTAAAAGTAGACAGAAATAGTAAGTTCAGTGAACACAGTGAAGAAAAGCAGGAGAGACCTGACAATAAGGATACCAAGAAATGGCTTAGAAGCAATGTGTGACTGCAGACATACTTCCTGGTTTAAGCATCCTGCTATTTTTTTGCAAGGTTGGGTAGAAATTTAAATGGGGCCAAATATAACATGACAGAGGGGAAGCAAAGAAATGTCATCTATGGATTTAAGGTGTTTGTTTTTAGGTCTATTTTTATGAGCCCTTCCAACTCTACCTCCCAAACCCCAGTGTATACAAATACACACACTCAACAATCCCAATGAACATATAGGCACTTGTGCACCTGCACAAGTTTGTTCCTGCACACACAAATCCATGCACATCAGGCATCCTGGTATCACTTTTATTCTCTGTCACAATATTCTCAAATCCAAACATAAATTACTACATAGTATGATTATCTTTCCCCCCAAATTCCCGTATTTGCTGTAAGGACAGAGATTTAGATGTTACTTGCTGATTTTTTTCCCCAAAATCAGTGCCTGCAGTTTATTGGCCCATTGTCCACAGAATTATATGATCCATGGTAATATTTACTGCTCTTTTATCACAATTCATTACCAAAAAATACTGCTTCCTCTTCTGACAGTTTCTAGAGAAAAGAAATATAACTTTGATAGATATTAAACAATTTGTCAATAAGATACATAGTCTTGGATTTTACCAAGTAAAGAGAAATATCCAGAAGATACAATTCAAGATTATTTAGAGTTTGCAATTATCTCTCCAGTGGCATTTAAGTTTTACACAGCCCTAGCAAGGATATTTCTAAAGTGCTTAAAGAAAATATATATGTTTCTCATTAATATGGAGCAAGTGAGCCTTCCAGTATTAGAAAATTGGCTTTAGGTTCAAAACAGCCTTAGGTTTCAAAAGCAGTAAGGGCATAATGGGACACAGAATTTCAGTAGGAACTAAATCAGACCACACAGTATCAAAACATGTTTTTATGACCATATGTCAAAACCATAATCAAAGAGTTAAATTAAAAAAAAATGATGATTGTGAGCCTTTCTAAAGCCTTAAATAAGAAATAATACAGTTTCAACAACAGCAAATTAGGATTGTTCCATCTAATAATACACAATTAAAATAATGTTTTAAGTTGTAGACAGTAAATTCCTACATATCTGGATAAAATGTCACATTGAAAACCATAAGTATAGATATAAGGGAAAGCTGAATTGTTTAGAATATACAGATGAATTGAAATTGTTTGGGTTTGAATAGAAGCTATGAATATCATTTCTAAAACACAGAATTCCTTGCAAGAAAAGCATTTACAACACATCTCTGTTTCAGCAAACATTTTTGAATATTTCTTAAAAACAAAATAAAATTTTGAAAAGATTTCAAAACCTAGGTAAATATAGACACCTATTTGGACATACTGATAATTCACTGATATACTATCAAAAATTTGCTATAAAACCATGTAACCTGATCAGAAATGTAGAGAGGTGGATAAAAAGTACAGGTTGAATGGAATACTATGCAGCAATAAAAAATAATGAGATAATGTCCTTTGAAGGGATATAGAAGTCATCATCCATTGAAGAAAGAAATTTTTAGATCATTAAAGAAACTAAATAAAACTGAATAAAATTTCATTGTTAAATTTTTGTAGATCTAAGATTTGAATCTGGGTTTGTCTAATGGCAAATTCAGTCACTTTATTTCACTAGTGGGACTCAGACGTTGTGAAAATCATAAAATAATACCTAATACATAGTGAGTACTTGCTATGTGTCCAACACTGTTCCATGCATTTGAAGTATATTAACACATTTAATACTCTACAAACCTAAGTGATAGGTGAATGTTATCACCATCCTAATAATGAGGCACAACACAAAATTTAAACAATTTGCCTAAGAACATTTAACTAATAATGGAATAAGATTTAGACTGTATATTCTTGCTCCTAAAACTAATGCTCTCCCTGACATAGGCATGATAGTTTAATCTCCTGTCTCTGAAGTAGTATAGGATGACAGGCCCGGGAAAAATACTGAATCTGGCCTGCTGCCTACTTTCGTAAACAAGGTGTTATGGGAACCAGCAAAACACATTCATTTATGTTATGTAGCGGCTTTCACACTACAACAACTTAGCTGAGGAGTTGAAATACAGAAAATATATGGTCAGAAAAATCTAAAATATTTACTAACTAGCCTTGACAGAAAAGGTTTGCTGACTCCTAATGCAGATCATGGATAACAAAATGATATTCATATGTTTTCAAGAGAAGTGAAGTGAATATTTCATGAGAAATCATTATTTGTTTACTCTCCACTTCTCCATACTCTGCCCAGAAGTCTATTTAACCAAAGAGAACGAAACAAATGGGTCTATTTATTTTTACACATATTCATCATAAATATAAATTGAGTAATTTCCATTTTATCAATAATTAGTCCTCTTATACCTTGAACACTTTTACTTTTTTAAAAAAAGCAGAAAAGAATGCATGTATGTATGTATTTATTTATTTTTGAGAAAGGGTCTTGCTCTGTTGCACAGGCTAGGGTACAACGGCACAACCATATCTCATTGCAGCCTCAAATTCCTGAGCTCAAGCCATCCTCCCATCTCAACCTCCAGAGTAGCTGGGACTACAGGCATAGCTGAGACTACAAGTATGTGCCTCTACACACACCTAACATTTTTATTTTTATTAAAGGTGAGATCGCTATGTGGCCCAGGCTTGTCTTGAACTCCTGAGCTCAAGCAATACTCCCACTTAGGCTTTCTGAAGTGCTGGGATTATAGGCATGAGCCACTGTGCTTGTCCAGAAGATAATGAATTTAAAATGACAATATTTGAAATAGCAAATAATTGTATATCTACTGGCAAATTGAAACTAAAATAAAATCAATCAATTTCCACAAGTTTTCATTTTTATCAAGGTTAAAATCATACAATTAAAGAATAGGTGCCTTCCACCTAAATGAATCACTAGATTCTAAAACATCTATAAACTTGTGAATAATATTAGGTTCATATTACTTGTAAGAAATTGCATTATGTTATCTAAACTTGTAACATCATATACGATAGATTCAGACATTAAAAACATCTATTTTAACAGTGGCTAAATATGCCTTTGAGTTTGATTTTCAAATAAAAACAAAACATAATTTCAGTAAAAATGTGTCTCAGAGGAACACAATTACAGCTTTTCCACTTTGCTTAGTGATTCTCTACTCACTCCCTTTTTCCCCCCACCAGAAGCACTGATGACTTAAGTATTCCTTGGAGATTCTGTAGGGTGCCTTCTGCTGCATACCTGTTATGTCGCAGCTTGAAATTCTTAATGTCAGATTTAGCCCATCCAATCACACAAAGTATGTGAGTTGTATTACAAAGGAAACATTAATGCTGGATTCATGAAGAAAATTGAAAGTTAGACATGCACAATAAAACTATATTAGTGGTTATTTGATTAATTACTGAATATGATTACAATGCAAATAGATTACCACACCACTTAGGTACAATGAAGGTGGCATTATTGTTAAAATGTGCGTTGCAGTTTGTTTTCTTATAAGCAATCAAATATTATGCATGACTAGCAGATAATATAAGTACACATACCAGAAAAGAAATCTCTGGTGTATGAGTATACACTTGTTCACCTTGATCCTGCTCCATTTTAATTTTGATATATAAATATCAGAAGATACATTGACAGCAGAGAAGTAGGCAAAATATTTCTGCTACTTTTACAGGCATGGGGATACAGAGGAAAAAGGGTTATGGGAAATAATGTTGCTGGACAGGGAGCCACTCAGATTACATACACTTGGAAAGTGAGTTTTTTAACACAAGATTTCACATATATAAGAAAATATGCATACATAATGTTTTTTTAAAAATGTAAGAAAATATACTGTGAATAATAATACCTGCAAAGACCTCTGCGTGCCCCTTCTTAACTGCACATGTTTTCCCCCACTACCTCAAACAGATTATCTTATCCTGAATATTCTCTTTAGCATCTCCTTACTTTTTAAATATCTTTCTTATGGTCTTACTATATACATATCTATTCTTTAATGATACATTACTTAAGTTTACATATTTTTAACTCCATATTTGGTACGAATTTACCTGTAATTTGATTTTTGTGCTCAAAATATTTTTTGTGGGACATAAGAATACAATTAACTTAAAATATTATTTTACATGAATATACTATACCTAATTGGGAGAGTAATTTGATAGAAACACTGGGGAAAATTTAAAATTATCTAGTAGTTTTGAACATGTACTATTACACTTTTGGAAGATACCAGATTTCCACAGACAGATTAGGCACCTTGCCCAAAATCCTATGCACCCAGCAATTGTGACAGCTGAAATTCAAATCTGAGCAGTTTGTTCTAGCACCTTGCATTAGTCCGTTTTCATACTGCAATAAATAATTGCCCAGGACCAGGTAATTTAAAAAGAAAAAGGTTTGACTCAGTTCTGCATGGCTGGGGAGGCCTCAGAAAACTTACAGTCATGATGGAAGATGAAAAGGAAGCAAGGCACTGTCTTCACAAGGTGGCAGAAAGGAGAAATGCCGAGCGAAGGGGAAAGAGTCCTTTATTAAGCCATCACATCTCGTGAGAACTCACTCACTATCACAAGAATAGCATGGGGGAAATCATCCCCATGATTCAATTACCTCCACATGGTCTCTCCTCTGACAGGTGGGGATAATGATGTTAATGGTGATTACAACTCAAGAAGAGATTTGGGTGGAGACACAAAGCCTAATCACGTAATACCTGCATCTTGTGATCACTATGCTAGATTTATTCCTCAGTATAAGCAATAACCTTAAGTAATATAAGTAACACTTTTTAAAAGAAAGATGATACCTCACTGTGAAGAGTATTCTGAAAAATGAACTTTTGTTTATCATTCTTGATTAACCTAATAAAATCTGTAGTGTCTTTCCAAAACTGAGACATGTCTTACTTTAAAAGCTATTTTTAAAACTCGGGACATCTATTATGAATTTTCCTGTCTTTCACATTCATAGGCCAATGCCATAAAGTAATTGACAAATAATTTAACAACTGAGAACTAGATGGACAGGCCAAGCGAAATAATAGCCTTTAGATACCAATGTCTACAGCTACAAATAAGTATAGAGAAGCTATTCTGCTGCAAAACATGTGCTACCTTTATGAGAAAGTATTGCCCAGAGGGTAGAACAAAGAACATCAAGGACAGAACAAAAAGCAAGAATTTTTAGTAGGCCTTGAATCCTAAACAAAAACTACTAACAAGTGTATCAGTTTACAGGTTAAAACAGAAAACTGTACTTGAGTTGCTGTGTTTAAACCTCATCTACCGCTGTACATGCTTTAGATTTTGAAATTCTGCACTTTGAATTGAAGCTGTAATGGAATGAATGATACTTCGAATGGTCTTGGGAGAGGCTGAGTGTACTTTGCACATGAGAGGAATACACCACTGAAGTCCGGAGGCAGACTGGTGGCCAGCTTCCAAGATAAACCACAATATTCCCTGCCTCCTGGTATTCATGCTTTTCAGAGTGTTCTTCCATGCTGAATCAAATTTGATCTTTGTGATCAATAAATTTGACAAAAGTGATGGGATATTACTTCTGAAATTAGGTTACAAAAGACGTACATTTTGCCTTCTCTCTCTGATTGCGTAGTTAGGGGGAAGCCAGCTGCCATGTTGATGAGTGAAAAGCCTACATGGTAAGAAACTGAGGCCTTTGAGCACCAGCGGTGAAGAACTGAGTCCTCCTGCTACAGCAAGTGAATGAACTAAGCAGTTGATCCTAAAGTCCAGCCCAGAATTCAGGACTACAGCCATGGTTGACATCTTGAGTGCAATGTCATTAGAGGCCTTCAGCCAAAACCAATAGGTAACTAACTCTCAAACTCCCAACCACAAAAACTCTTAGATAACAAATATTGATTTAGTCCACTAGATTTGAGAGGTGATTTGCTACATAGCAATATATAATTTTATGACAACCTTATATCCTTCAATGCTGCTAAATCTACTGTTAATTCTATCATTTTATTTATTAACATTTTTGTAGATTTCTTAAGGTTATCTGTATAAACAAACATCTGCTCATACACGTAATTTTACCTTTTCTTTCAAATATTTATGCCTGTTACACTTTTTTTTTTTTTGCCTCATTCCTGGCTAGGATCTCTACCACAATGTACAGTAAAAGTGGTGAGTAAATATTCATACCCTGCTAATAATATTAGGAGGAAGTTTCAGTTTTTTACCATTAAGTGTGAATATTAGCTGTAGAAGTTGCCTTGTACTACCAGTATAATGAAGTTTATATTTTTATTTTAACGATGAATTGGTTTTCAATTTTTCAAATGTATTTTTTCATCTATTAATATAATCATGTGCTTTTCTCTTTTTAATTTGTTAATATAGTAAATCATATTGTTTGGTTTTTGGATGCTAAAAAACTGCAATAAAACCAAATAGGTCATTATTTATTTACATACTGCTACATGTATTTACTAATTTTTAAGTGACTTTTGCATCTATATTTGTAAAAAAAATTTTCTGTAATTTCCGTTTTCTTATAAAGATTTTCGCCAATTTTTTTGTAATAGACATATGTTGGCCACATAAAACAAGCTGAGAAGCATAATCTGTATCTCTATTTCCTGAAAATTTTTGTATATTTGTCATATGTATTTATTTTGAAAATACCACATTAATTTAGTACAGGTTAGGTTATTAGATTTGTCATTTCTTATACCACTTTGGAAAGTTGCATTTTTTAAAGAATTTGTCTTTATCATTTGCTAAATTTTTTGCCATATTGTTCTTTATAACTATCCCTTATTGTCATGTTGATGTCTGTAGGAGTTGTAGTGATTATTCCTCCTTACATCCATTGTTGACACTGGTATTTGTGTTTCTTAATTTTTCTAAAATTTTTTTCTTCGTCAGCCTTTTTTTGAACTTTTTAAAAGAAGCAATTTGGGCTTATTGTTTGACTGGTTTTAATTTTATAGAGTTTTGTTCTTTATTAAGTCTTTCTACTTACTTCATTTGGATTTAAGTTGCCCTTCTCTTATTAACTTCCTTTTTTATTGATATTTCATAGTTGTACATAGTTTTGGGTACATGTAATCTTTTAATGTATGTATACAATGTGGAGTGATCAAATCAGAGTAATGGTATATACATAACCTCAAACATGTATATTTTCTTTGTGTTGGGAACATTACACATTTTCTAGCTATTTCAAAGTATATTATGATGAACTATAATTTCCCTACTGTACTACTTAATATTAGAACTTCTTCTTTCTATTAAACTGTTTTTTATATCCAGTAACCAAATTTTCAAGGAAGAAATTAGGTTATCAATTATAGCACTCTTTGTTTAAATATAAGCATTTAAAGTTACAAAGTCCTCTCTAATCGTAGTTTTAACTATATCCAGCAAATTTTTATTTGTGATATTATTATCATCATCTCATTGGAAACATTTTAAAACTTCCTTTTAGCTTTCTAAATTTGTCTATGAGTTATATAGAAGTTTGTAATTTAATTTCCCAATATTTGATGCTTTTATAGTTATTTTGTTATTTTTGATTTCTAGTTACATTCCATTGTTCTAACAAAACTGTACTCCATAGATGTCTAGCTTTGAAATTTAATGAGACTTATTCTATGACCCAGAATATAGTGTGTCTTGGTGATGTTTCACTTGCATTAGAAAATAATATATAATTATTTTATTAATTGTAGTATTCTATAAATGTCAATTGGTAAAGTCTTCTAGAAATTTTCTGATTTTTCATTTAGTTGTTTATCAATTATAGAAATAAATGTTTTAAAATCTTCAACTGTGATTGTTAATTTGTTCATTTCTTCAATTAGTTCTGTCAGTTTTTGCACTGTGTATTTAGAAGTTCTAGAAACAAGACATCCACTTGTTTGATTGTTGTGTCTTCCTAAATAACTGACTCTTTTACCATTATGAAGTATGGCTTGCTGCTTGTAGTAAAATGTCATATATTTAAATCTATTTTGATATATGCAGAGCCACTCTAACTTTTAGACTTTCTCCCATTTGATCCTCTTTCCATGGAACTTCTTTTTCTAATTTTCCTTAAACATATTTTTGAGCAAGCAAAAATAAACAAACAAAAAGAAGGTAACAAGAACTTGTAATGTTGTTATTTTCAAATGATAAGTATAAAATAAAGAGATTAGATTGCTATCTATATTTGGGTACTCCTTTACTTTATAGCTCTCCACTGATGCCTTTTCCTTCTATAATTATCCATTGCTGAAGTTCCTATCCTATAGACTTTTCTTTTGCTCTCAGCAGTTGCTGATAGGAAAATGTCATTTAGTTATAAAATCCTTATTAATGCTCTTTGAACCATTTATTAATATAAACTTAAAAAAAACCTTTAATAATTCCCTACCAAACAGTGAGGAATGATGAAGTAGAAAACACTCTAAATTTTATTATGTAATTATAAATTATACTTAAAAAAACAAAAATTTTGGATTGAAAACTATCCTTGAAAGTTTTTCATTATTATTCCTTTTAGGTGAATGAAATTAAAGTTTGAACTATTAGGTAGTAGAGAAAAGAAAAAGAAAAATAGATTAGAGCCCTTTTAATCAATGGCGGGACTTTTCTAAATGTGAGACAGCCACAATATTTGCATCAATTACATGAGCCTGTAAATTATATGGATTTTCAAATAAGTAGTTTCTTGATTTTTCCTTATCAGCTATTTTGTTAGACTATATTCAGCTCATTATATAAAAATATTTTTGTTTGATAAAGAGAGAATAGAGCAAACTAAAAGGCAACATTAAAATAAACCCCACCTCTGTAAATATTAAATATTTTTCTTTTATATATTAAAATTATGTCAAAAAATAAGAAGAAAACAATGACACAGTTCTGTTCCCTTGCTATAGTCATGTATTTTATCACTAATATAATACTAGAGAATAAAGTAACAACAGTAGAATTTCTAAGAGCCCAACATGAGTCATTTTTCTAAAAATACAGGAGTTGAAGTTTGGAGTTGTTGGGAATATGAATGTGTATTTTAATAAAAAAAACTGATCTTTTAAAAAGGATGACAGAATTTGGAGTGTGATATTCCATTCAGATTATTCATATTTAGCTCACCTCAAAATTAAAATTAGGATATCAACAGAACATCATTAGGAAAATGGTAAGCTTAGCCAAACAAATAAGAAGTAATAATGGCTTTATGGTAACAGTTTTATGTTTAAATAACTATTAGATTTACTGATTTGTAGTTTTATAATGATTTATAATTATTCTTTTCCTCTGAAAATGCAATGATGTTTAGTGAAAACAAAATTATCTGCGTGTGCAGAGTGAGTAGCTATGGAAATAACCAGTCTCTAAACCTCTAGGCCTTTCTTCTATTCTGGAAGATTTATCAGAAAATTTAAAAAATACAGTTGATAAACACAAAAGCCATCTACTGCGTAGGAAGATCAAAAAAAGCTTCAGGAAATTGTATCTACCACTGATAGTCTTTAGCATGCAAATAGGTTTGATTAAACTATAGTAATTTTTGTGATGTGTCTTTATTTCATATTCTGAGAAAGAACATAATGTACACTTCTTTTAAAGATGAGAAATTTGCTACATGCTTCTTTTGATCCTCATCCATCAGGCACTCAAGTTTATCATTTGTTTTCTATCAACAGTTATTTTAATGGTAGCCTGGAAACAGAATGAAACCTATTTTCTTTCATTTATTCACTAATAAGCACTTATTAATCAGCAAATACCTTTCAGATTGAGAAGATACAACAAGGTACAAGATCACAAGATGACTCTCATGCAACTTAGAGTATTACTAGCAAAAGAAGAATTAGCAATTATAATGAGGAGAGATAAATGTTCCAATGATAGAGGAAATATAGACTGTTATACAACCTGTAGAAGAACTTGTAAGGGCAATTAGGAAACATTCAAAGATTTACAGGACAGTAACTTGATCACATATTCATTTTAGCTTGACAGCAATGAGTAAACTGGTTTGATAGGTGAACAGACTGTAAGTAAGAAGACAATTTACAAAGTTACTTTAGTAAAATGGACCATCGCTGTTGTAGGAACAGTTGGAAGAAGAGATAGATATATGCATATCTGAAAAGTATTTAGGAGCAAGAATCTCCTAAGTAGAGAAAGGTTTCAGGATGTTTAATACCTTAGTATATATTATAAAATAGCATAACAAATATAATCCCCAAACCTGGATTAGACTTAGAATAATATGACTTATGTTGTTATGGTGATGGCACAAAATGGAAGAATTACTAAGTGCCAAATGAATTACTTGAGGAAAATTTGTATTAAACCCAAAGTAGGTAGAATAATAAGTAATGCAATGACAGTTAATGACAAAATAACTTTAAAAAAAATCTGGAATGAGCTAATGGGATTTAACATTTTAATAGCATCTAAGGTCATTTAGTCAGTAATAAAAATTGCAAAATAACGTTAAACACGATACCTCAGAAAAAATGTTAGCAAGAAGTAAATTTATTAGGTAACTTTAAAATATCACAAGTAGATCTTAACATTAACACTTATATTAATTAAAATGGCATAAGTAATATGGACTCTATAGACAAGAGTACTTGAAAGATAGAGTACAGTTTGAGTATCCCTTATCCAAAAGGCTTGGGACCAGAAGTGTTTCTGACTGGGAATTTTTTCAGACTTTAGAATATTTGCACATTCATTATGAGATGTCTTGGGAATGGGGCCCAAGTTTAAACATGAAAGTTATTTATGTTTCATATATACCTTATAGACATAGCCCAAATATAATTTTACACATTATTTTTAAAACTTTTATGTATAAAACAAGTTGTTTAAAGTACTTATATGTGGAATTTTCCACTTGTGGTATCACATCAGTGCTCAAATTTTTTTAATTTTTGAGAATTTTGGATTTCGAATTCTCAGAGTAGGGGTGCTAAACCTGAATGTTTATTTAGCCTGATGTGCAAAGCTTTCCAAGGAATTATTTTTATTACTCCACAACTCTAAATCAGTTTCTAGAAGCTTTAAGAAAGTAATCTATTAACAATCTGTCTGGACATCCTTCTAGCCAGCTAGTCATTATCCACAACACTAAGGCAATCTTAAACAGGCTTGGCCATAAATGTTCTGTGATCTCACTATTACTATCTCTGGATATTTTCCAAATGCCATTTGTAGAAGATTTCCCCTCAAAAACAAAAAAGGATTACTTGATTTGCTTACAAGAAAGATGTACCTTAAGTAGCAAAAGTGTAAAAATATCATGAATGCATTACATTTCTACTAAGCGATAGGTTTCAAAGAGATTAATCAGAAAAAATACATAAAAGCAATATTTAATCAAGAATTGTAATTTATGTTTTTTTCTACTGGCTTGTTTTGATTGAGATCCATGTTGATTTTTTATTATGAAATATACTCTTGTAAATTAGTTTATAATAACAAAATAGTAAGGAAGGATGATAGAATAAGGTAGAAGTGGGAGTTAAAACATGTGAATATATATTTGTGTGACAAAATGCTTTTAAAGCAAAAGTTACTAGAAATAACTAACATATCTGCATACTTTACAAGCATGGCTTTTTGTTTAATGTAACAAATTAAAATCTCAAATAAAAGTGTATTCTAATGTGACATTAAAATTAAGTAATTATTTTATCTTAAAATCAGATAATAGGGACCTCCTGCCATTACAAAATAATCTGTGAACAAAGATTGAACTATTGTACATCAATAGGAATGAACATTTGTCTATATTAAAAATATATTGTTAATCTAAATAAATATTGGTATTACACTCAAATTTAGTGATAAAATGGGAATTGCACTTTAAAACTTCCTGGCTTATTGAACATTTCAAAAAACAATTTTCTTTAGTGGCATCTATTATGAATACTTTCTTAGTAGAACTGTTGTCTATGCTGATGATATAATAATATTGCTTTTCCCTGTTGATAGTAAGAACCCTCTGCCCACTGAATGTGCTGCACAAACGTATATTAAGTATTGCTCACTGTACATCAGCCTTAAAAATCAATTCTCTTCAGCTTCTTTGAATACTCCTTAATAAAGGAAAATAGGCAGTATAAAAATGATCTCAATATATTGACTCTATATTGACTCTATAGTGAATATCACTGAATATTTTAAAGTTATGAAATTAAGTACTCTAAGAAAGCCTCTGGGCACCTTCTGTCAGTTCTTTCTACTTCACTTTTGCTTGAAATTGATTTGTTATTAAAATTTAGACCAAACAGAGAGGTAAAAAGCTAAATAGTTGAATGTTATAGGCTTTGAGATTAGTATCTTTTAGTATAACAGCTGTTATTTTTCGCTTTGTTCAAAGAGGATTATATTGCATGTTAAGCCAAAGGTTGAAGAAATTCAAACTTCTCTATTCATTTGCAGGCAAATATTTATGATGTCAGTATAGAAATCATATAGTCATACACATAGTAATGTGCCAGTAAATATTTAACAACAGGCTTGCCAGAAATAAGAGGTCCCAATTTGCAGTGTTTGCCAATTTCTGAGGCATAAATACTCCCACATGGCTGATTCAAGCTACCAAAATGACATAAATATACATGTTGGAAATCTGTACAGTAGAAATTATATAGTACTTCCACCATGTGAATCTAAAAGATGTAAATAATTTCACAAGTATAGATAATAGTAAAATAAATAGAAAATGTTTTGAATACTGATTATCCTTTTTAAAAGTAATTTATTTAATTATAAGTTGATATAATTTATTTTGATGTATTTGCTTAACTGCCAGTTCACGTAATTTCTGAAATTCTAAGAGTAATCAGGTGGTGGCTCCTCCCTGTAATCCTAGTACTCTGGAAGGCCAAGGTGGGTGGATCACGAGGTCAAGAGATCGAGACCATCCTGGCCAACATGGTGAAACCCTGTCTTTACTAAAAAAATACAAAAATTAGCTGAGCATGGTGGCACACACCTGTAGTCCCTACTACTCAGGAGGCTGAGGCGGGAGAAACACTTGAACCTAGGAGGCGGAGGATGCAGTGAGCGGAGATAGTGCCATTGCACTCCAGCTTGACAACAGAGCCAGACTCTCACAATAAATAAATAAATAAATAAATAAATAATCAGATATGAGCATACCACTCCAGCATAACACATCATAAGATCCAGAAAATCCAGAAACAAAGGTTGCCCTAGTGATATAACCCGTGTGAGACACAGAGACGGTATCTTCCAGCTTTTGTGTATGAGATGGTTTGGCTGTGTCCCAGCCCAAATCTCAGCTTTAATTGTAATAATCCCCATGTGTTAAGGAAGGGGCAGGTGGAAATAATTGAATCACGGGGGTTGTTTCGCCCATACTGTTCTCATGGTGGTGAATAAGTCCTATGAGATCTGATGGTTTTTTAAATGAGAGTTTCACTGAACAAGCTCTTGTGCCTGCTGCCATGTAAGATGTGACTTTGCTCCTTCACTGACTTCCTCCATGATTGTGAGGCCTCTCCAGCTATATGGAACTGTGAGTCAGTTAAATCTCTTTCTTTTATAAATTACCTAGTCTCAGGTACATCTCTATTAGCAGTGTAAGAACACACTAATACAGTTTATAACAGCTGATGAGAACACATTACTGGAAGCCCCAAAAGTCTACAGCATTCATTTCTTTTATATTGCCTTTTTTCTTCCTGATTCAATTCTAGACCCCAGTGGTAGCTGCTAGCATTATCAAAGTGTTCAAAAAGCAAATATTAGCAATCATTATAATATAGAGACTATTCTAAATAATAATATTTTTCTCAAATTCCTTATTAACATCTCTGATCAATAAAGATAAATCTATTTAAAGACAATGGGATGTAATACAAAGTCACAAATTTCAGGCTGCTGCCCTGAAATTACACTTAGTAGAGTAAAATAATTTAAAATTTCTAATGCTTACTTCAAATGTCTATGAAGCAGTAATATTCATGTGTATACTTTTTATAGAAATCCCTCAAATAAAATAACTATTGTAATTATAAAAATCAAACCAAAGCAAACTTGAATCCTAAAGAATGCCTGATTTCTGGGCACAAAGGTAAACGAATCCCATTATGCATTTTCCTGATTAGCTCACTGTTTCACTAAGTGAGCCTACGCTGTGGGGAGGGCAACTACATTCCCTAGGCAAAATCATTCAGACCTTCAGATTGAATGTTACTGTAATTCAATTTTACTGAATTTTGATTATGATCAGAACAAAAATGACTAAGTAAACTACTTTTTTTGTATTATATAAACAAACCCCCATTATCACTGACGTGAAATACATTTAATAGGACTCTCAATAGCTTTATAATAGTATGTAATTATAACTAAATAGCTGATACCATTTCCCCTTACCTGACAAACAAGGGGAGGCCTGGGATCAATTTATTCTTAAGTATTTCATAAACTTATAACTTTAAAGCTAAAGAGTATATAAACCAGAACTTCAAAACATTCATTTGATATATAAGAATAGCTAAGCTCCAAGAGGAAACCTGACCCCTGCCCCAGGTCATGCAGTTAATTACTGACAGAGCAGGGTCTAACCACCTCTGCAGACTACATCGTCTACCAGCATGAAGGACATTAATCTTAGAGTAAACCATTACCTCTTGAAGAACTCTCTTCATCTTCAATAATAACGTCTTGACTGCTGTGCAGTCCTGTAACATCAGTCTGAATGGCAGAGAATCTATGCCTCCATTTTCTTCTGCACCTTGTAGGGGCCAATCTGCAGATGGACTGTTGGGCATTCGGCTGATGTGGGAATACCTGGCTTCTTGATCAATGTCCTTTGTTAACTTCAGGGAAAGATTCCTAACAAGAAAAAAAAAAAAAATGAACCAAAATTACAGTGCAGCATGCTTAGAGCAGTATTTTCCAAATTGTTGATCGGTTTCTAGTATCCTAGAAAGTATTTCTTGTGTCCTCATTTCATGAGATTAGTTTCTTAAAATTTTCAAACCTTCTAGCTGAAATTATGAAATAGGTCAAATGTATATTTAGTGGTAAGATTCAATGAAAATTACTGTTTTAGGATATAATCTTTCTATTAAAAAATTATTTCCATTTTTAAAACCAAGAGACCTATCTAATAATGATAATTAATATCATAGTAACATAGTTCAGAATACCTATAAAAACAGTTGGCTTGTGCTTAACTTCAATATCATGTATATATTTGCAAATTATATAATTTTCTTATATTTTTTAATATTATACAATTTTCTTGAATTATATGACAAGATACTTTAGCAACCTAAATAGAGAAGAAACAGATGACCTGCCACTTGCCACCAATTTCAGACAAAGATAGAGATAAGAAAATATATTTTTAATTAGTTTTATTCATGTGTGATTATTCACAAACATGATAACTGAGTTTATAAATTACTAGATAATTAGTAAATGCCTTTTAAAATAATATTCAATTTTTTACTTATCTTCACAGGTAAGTTCAGTGGATATAGCTGCCCAGGGAAGGGGTAAGATAATAATTACTACCTCCATCTTATATTTATAATGAAATAATTTAAAAAATTAGTTTTAACATTTTTTGAGGGTTGACTATTGGCCTAATACTGTGCTAACTACTCCATGTGTATGAATTTATTCAAACCTTGAACAAGTTCAAAAGGTAGATATAATAAAGTACAGATAAGTAAATTTTCCTGGAGTCAAAGAGCTAGTAAGAAATGGACATAAAATGAACTACCCCTAAGATTTTTCCTCCTACTAACTACATACTGTACACATATATAATAATTGCTACTGTTTATATAGTTATTGAACCTCAGGAAGTCGTGTGATGACTTAATAGGTGTTAAATCATTTAATTCTCACAACAATTCTTTTAGGTTAGTGCTACTATTATCTCCATCTCCGAGTGGGTGATTTGAGTCAATAGAGGTTAAATAACTTGCTGATAGTTACACAGCTAATGAGGGACATTACTGAGGTTTGAATGCTGGCAATGCACACTTAGTTCTAAACCACTACAGTGCTGCATTTTGTGTGGAAAACAGTAAAACAAGCACGCAAATGAGCAAAACAGCATACTTAGAGTTATACTAAGAATCATTAACATTTTCACTTTAAAGTATATATTTTATCTGATACAATTGATTCAATTTAATTATATTATGACCAACTTGCAATGAACTATACAGTCATTATTAAATGCTTCTGTTTAGTGTTAATACTTTCTATGGCTCTTTTCTCTAAGACCAATCAGAACAAAATCAAGTGTAAAAATTAGAAGTCATCGCAGATATTATTAAATGAGAATGGTACTTTAGCTATAATTGAATTTTTGAAAATGTATCATTTTTAAGTTGTGAATTTTAAGTCCTAATATATTTGGAATATATTAGGCTGACTCAGTAAACAGTTGTGTAACTGAAATTGAATAGATAAATACAATAATGGGTGAATAAATAAAACATAATTTGTTGTAATCATCTATGCATACAACTCTCATTTATACAGAAAAAAATTTCTGTATTGTGAATTGTTATGAATTGCAGGGCTCCTGTCCATGGTTCGAAGTTTCCTGGCACAATTGCAATAAAATTTAAATTATATTTCTTTTTTTTTTTTTGAGACGGAGTTTTGCTCTTGTTACCCAGGCTGGAGTGCAATGGCACGATCTCGGCTAACCGCATCCTCCGCCTCCTGGGTTCAGGCAATTCTCCCTGCCTCAGCCTCCTGAGTAGCTGGGATTATTTCTATAATTCCTGTTAGCTTCGTGACTCTTTAAAACTATCTGGCCAATCATGGATCTAAACATCCATGAAGACTGACACAACTTTCAGGAATAATTTTAGTGTGAAGTTCTAACGTTGTATTTCAGGGAATTTACTAAGGCTCTGGAGATTATAATTTAACATTTACAAATTTAAATATCTCTGCCATTTTCAAATAGTTAAGATAAGCCATATACAGAAATACATTTTGAAGATAAAATTAGTCATTTTCATACTTCAATAATTTCAATCTATTTTTAAATCCCCAAAGGAAAAGATGATGGTGTTATTTCCACAATTATTGAAAATATCCACATTTTGTTCAGTAGACCAGTGATGGCTAAAGTTGCAGAGATTAATAGGATTCGTCATTGACTTTAAGAGATTCACCACAATTATTAACTTTTTAGTAGTTGATACCAAAAAAAAAAACAAAAATAACTAATATTCTTTCACATATGAGAAACAAATCAATTTATCTCAGAACATTTTATTTCCACATGAAAAAAAAGATCTGCCACAAGGCTATAGTAATCAAAACATTCTTAATTAGGCTGAAGCAGCTAGTGAAAGATCTATTAAATGGGGCTGCCACTCAGCTGCAAAGGCCAGCAGAACCATCCTGTTTTATGTTGATTGTCATTGTCTTTCCGATTGCTTGTTACCTATGGTTTACAGTTGTTAAATATTAATGTTTTGAACAATAGACATTGGGCAGAAAAATGCCCAAGCATCTCTGGGTAAGTTCACCTAAAATTATCCTTGTGGTTGACAGGAAAATGAAGAAAAAGCTCTAATACTAAGCCATAATTTCCTCCAGTACAGACAACATATAATAAGGCTGGTAAGTTGAGAATAAGATTCAGGTGCTCTTCTGTTCTTATACATAGCAGGGTTCACTGGATAATACAATTCATGCACTTGGGGATATATAACTCTGTCTGCCAATTCTGAATTACTATAGTTTCAGGAAACTGAACAAATGTGCTTTATATCACCAAAGATAGTCCTTTAACTTGGCCCAAAAAAAGAGTTTGATACTGAAGCTGGATATAGTGGTTCATTAATCACCATAACTACTCCAAGCAAAAAACAAAGACAATGTAATCTCCACTGAACACATTTATATACGGTTCATCCTCTCTATGTCAACTTCATGAATCTTCAGTAAAATTGTTCAGTAATATTTACACATGCCTCATTGTTTATGAGTGCTAACCAAGTTTTTATAATTTAAGGTTTAGTAACATTTAAAGTTTGAGACTTATAGATTTTTCTAAGTCCATAAGTATCAAAATAACACAGGTTTTGGATAAGATTAATAGCGAATCTCATAAATATTACATTAAGTGGACTACTGAATGATTAGAGGATTTGAGACTTTCAACTGATACCTAAACCATTTAAGTTAAACTACGATGATGAACTGGCTTTGCACTTTTCTCAATGAGATCCTTTGTGTGAAAGGAATTTCTTAGCAAACTAGTTCAAAAATTCTCCTGTAATTCTCTTTTCAGTATGGCAGACAAGTTTAATGGGAAAATAGATACCTTGACACAAACTACAGGGTAACTGAAAGATTTTCCTTACCTAAGAGAGAAAGTAAGAATATTTTTATGATTTTTTTTCTCATTTAGCTATAACTAAGTAGTATCAGTAGGTAGTGAGGATTTCCTCTTGCCTACCAGTATTCTTCAAATCATTTGAAAACTTCTTAAAATAATGGCCCAAATGGCTATCAAAATACAAGATCATGTCAGTTGCATAGCATTGATCCCATTATCTGTCATAGGAAACTTTCCTTACTTAGTGCAATGACATCTTTCATTATAGGGAATGTCTATGGCCAAAAGACATCTCAATGACTTACACTTTATAATGTAACTGTGATATCTGAACCAAGTTTCCAAAGAAAAGAAAAGTAAGTAACCCTATTTGCCCAGTGTAATAAATAAGCATATGCACACAAATGCCTTCCAAAGCTTCATTAAGTAGACTTGCAGAAAATAATAATTTTTTAAAATCCTAACTTAGAAAACTTACTGTTTTTTTTTGTTTTGTTTTGTTTTTTTTGAGATGGAGTTTCGCTCTCGTTACCCAGGCTGGAGTGCAATGGCGCGATCTCGGCTCACTGCAACCTCCGCCTCCTGGGTTCAGGCAATTCTCCTGCCTCAGCCTCCTGAGTAGCTGGGATTACAGGCACGCACCACCATGCCCAGCTAATTTTTTGTATTTTTAGTAGAGACGGGGTTTCACCGTGTTGACCAGGATGGTCTCGATCTCTTGACCTCGTGATCCACCCGCCTCGGCCTCCCAAAGTGCTGGGATTACAGGCTTGAGCCACGGCGCCCGGCCTGTTTAGACCACATTTTAAAAAGGTCCAGATTATTTATGGTGAGTTTTATCCTAGTTTGAATACCTCTAAGACCAGCACAATGAAATAAATCTATATTAATGAACTGGCATTCCCAGAACTTAACAAAAACTATCGGTTTAAGGATCTAACTACAAAAAGGCTATTGATTATGAATAACTTATATTTTGCACATTTCCTTTCCAAATATATTGCTTGTCTGAGTGTGTCATTTTAGGAAAAGACTTGCATCTGAAATTGTTTTGTAACTGGATGTTGAGTCATATTTGCAGAAGAGATACAATCAGCATTTCTCTCTATAGGTGTGTATTGGTTATAAGAGCGTAACACTACGTTTAGATAAAAATGTACATGTGACAAGTTATTTCACCACTACCTGTGATATGGGGAAAAGCAACATAGAATTCAAATATCTTAATACAGCCAACAAGGTCTTTCATGGTCTAGAAATTGTTTCTCTCACAAAACCTCATCCCTTAACAGCTGCCTGTTTGCTCTTTGAGTTCCAAACACATTGGCCTTCATTCAGGCCCTGAAATATGCCAAGTTCCATCCTGTCTCAGGGCCTTTGCATATGTTGTTCCAACTGCATAAAAAAAATAATCCTTACCCACCTTCAAATCTTCTCTTAAAAAACATCAGGTTTCCAGAGAAACCTCTACAGCTAGTACCCCACTCTGAAAAAAATACACAGGCACCTATTTTATATGGTAAGGCTTCATTTTAATGCTTACCACAGATGCATTTAAAAAACTAATTTGAGGGGACCTCTAAGAACACATTGGATTGAGCTGATCTATACTACACCTCATGTCCCAAATACAAAGAAATGCTAAATATTTTAAAACATATTATAGCGCAAAAGGAAAAGCCAGATGAAATTCCAGGTGCCAAGTGAAAGAAAGCAAAACAGAAACAATTACACAAATTGCCACTGTGGCAGTGTCCAGATATTGAACTTGCATGAGGTCTCTAAACACAGAGGCTGCAGCAATTTTTATCTACCACAGACAAATAGGCCTCATAGTGCTGATAGACATAAGAGTTCCAAACTTTAAAAAGCCTCAAAAATCCACTTGATCCATGAGTAAATTAACTGTCTGCTAGAATAACTCTGTTCTTTCTCTAAAGGAAGACATAAAATACAGACTCCCAAAAATATGCCATCCATTCATGTCTGGCAAATATTCAAATAAGTAAACATGCAAAGAAGCAGAAAAACAATTTACAGACAGACACTGAGATGATCCATATATTGGAATTAGCCGACAAGAACTTCAATCAGCATTATACATATGTTTAAAGTCTTTTAAAAATGGTCATAACAAATAAACAAATGGTAAGTCTCAGCAGAGAAATGAACATTATAAAAATAAAAATAAAAAAAACAGAAACTCTAGAACAAATTGATAACATTTCTAAAAGGAAAGAATTATTATGGGCAGACATTGTTGGCTGCCTGCACACTAGTATTCATTTTATACCTCCTTCCTGCTTCTTTCAAAAACAAAACTTCTTAATTTGTTTAAATGCTGGTTCTATGACTCAGAGAAATAAGAGAAAGAGTGAGGTAAGAGGGCTTCAGGATATGTTTCCTACCTGGCAAAAAGAAAAAAAAAATAAAAACAGAAAAATTATAGCTATTTTCTTTTGGATGTTGTTTTATCTTGATATATTGCCTGGAATGGTTGGTGTATCCCACAATGAGAGACAGAAGAGTCAGCTGTAAAAAACTGGTGGCCCCTCAGGGTGGCTCATACTTGTAATCTCAGCACTTCGGGAGGCTGAGGTGGGTAGATAACTTGAGGTCAGAACTTAGAGACCAGCTTGGCCAACATGGTGAAACCCCTTCTCTACTAAAAATAAAAATACAAAATTAACCAGCCATCATGTTGGTGTACAACCATAATCTCAGCTGCTCAGGAGGCGGAGGCAGAAGAATGACTTGAACCGAGGAGGTGGAGGTTGCAATGAGCCGAGAACATACCATTGCACTCCAGCCTGGGCAACAGAGTGAGTGAGACACTAAAAAAAAAAAAAAAAAAAAAAAAAAAAAAGAAAGAAAAAGAAAAAAAAAGAAGTTGTGGAGCAGAAAAGGTGGGTAGACACCCCTGCTTGTAAAATTCATTCTTTCTCGGAATTGATCAACTCAGGAGGTACCCTACCTCTAGATTTCTTGTTAGACAAGATTATGTTTTTGGGTTTTTTTGTTAGTTTTTACTGTTTAATAATCTTTGTGTTAGGCTTTAGTTGTGTCTTTTACTTAAAGCATTCCAACTGGTATAACTGAAAAGGATACAGTCCAATAAGAAAGACATTAAAACTAGAAGGATGAAATATCATAATTACTTGTGTAAGTATTTATTTCTAATGTGAGGCTAAGGTGATTCAAGGTAATAGGGACAGTACTTGTATTTCTTGTTCATTAATGTATCCATAAAACCTTGCATAATTTTATGCACTACTCACATAAATAGAATAATCAAATTTAGTATATAAAAAGCATGCTAGTCCATCAAGTATAATATCTCAATTTAATAAACAGGAAAGTTCAAGTCTAAATTAATTAATTTTCTTTTTCTTTTTCTTTTTGTTGTTGAGACGGAATCCTGCTCTGTCGCCAGGCTGGAGTGCAATGGTGTTATCTCAATTCACTGCAATCTCTGACTCCCTGGTTCAAGTGATTCTCCTGCCTCAGCCTCCTGAGTAGCTGGGATTATAGGCACGTGCCACCAGGCCCAGCTAATTTTTGTATTTTTAGTAGAGATGGGGTTTCACTATGTTGGCCAGGATGGTCTTGATCTCTTTACCTCATGACCTGCCCCCTTGGCCTCCCAAAGTGCTGGGATTACAGGCATGAGCCACTGCATCTAGCCCTAAATTAATTTTCTGTCACACAGAGACTGTGAAATTCTGGTCTCCCGACTTCTTTCTTTTACCATATTGTATCATTCCTCAATAGGGTTAAATTTTTAAATATACTTATATTTACCTATTCTATTTTCACTGAAGCTAGAATAGTGAAACATTATTAAGTTACAGTCTTAGGGAATTAGATTAAATAGTAAGAACTCTCATTATTCAATAAAATTAATTTTCTTGTCCAAATTTTTATTTTGTTATTTTTATCTTTACACCTATCTTGGTGCTTATTTGTTACTTTGTCCAAAATTTTAGAGAAAGTATCCTATGAGTGCAAAACTGATCATACAAACTCTGCAAGTTCTTTCTTAGTCTTAAAAAGAGAAGACAGATGTAATTGTGTATGTTAAATACCTTTTCTCCATGTCATTAATGTCGTGAGTATTTTTTCTCCCATTTTCTACTTTTGTTTCCACATGTGGTTTGAAATCCAGGTTAAAAAGCATTTCACTTATAAAATGAATTAGAATTAATGAATGTAGAGATGAAAGTATAATAAGGTTGAACAAAAAAAATCCAAACTATTGTTAAAAAATCCCTTACACATAAAGATATACAACAAATCTGTTTATGCACAGATACATATTTTTCACTTTGTAACTAATGATTTAATTGTAGGGTAAATGCCTGTAATTATGCTATGATTGAAGTAATAATACATTTGGGTTTCTTTCCCAGAGCACTAAAACTGACAGAAAGTTGAGAGCACAAAATCCTCAAAGACATTTCACATAGATGGAAATAAATCAAACTCTTATTTACTGCCCACTAATATTTATAGAACTTGTTCTTAACTTACAAAATATCACAGACTACCAGGTCTTCCTATGTCTAAGAGGTATCAATCAAAATTTTTTAATATAAAATTATTTCTCTTTAGTCTTTCATGCAATTCATCATATAAACAACATAAATCATCTGCTATGTTGGAACACTTTTATGTTCCATATTTTCCAAACTGCACATTTTTCTCTGGTGGGAATCAGGAAAATTTCCCACTCTCTCATTCATTACTATATGGAAGAGTAATTTTATTAGGGAAATTTTAAACGCTAGAAGAAGAGTAATGAGTTTAACAAACTCTTGTAAGGAATAATCATTTCACGATGCTACTAAAGAGCTTTTAAAATTTTCTAGGAGTTCAGTTTCATTGTAACTTTTACTACATTTACTGTCAAATGTATTTATAAAGATGAAAAACTTCCAAAAATGGAAAGAATTTTACTATTTTATGTTATTCTATTTAATATTTGGTTGAAAATCACATTTCATAAATATAGACACTATTTTTATAATTACCTATAATGTAGATCTTACAGTTACCTGCTAAGTATTTTTGGCTTTTTAACTTATATATTATAATTATTTTGAAGTATTTTTAATGGAAGAAATACACAAGATAATTTATTATTTATTTTATTTTTGCTTAATTATAATATTTGAAAATAGGTTATACTTAAAGATGCCTCAAAATGAAATTCCAATTTAATATGTGACATTACGCAACCTATAGATAACTATTTAGTTTTAGAAGATAGTTCTATGTGCTTTAATTCTAATATTCAAGATGTGACAATCTAAGAGCTATAAGTGTTAGCCAAGAAATTATAATCTAGGAAATAGTGTTTCCAAAAAGAAAATTCTTGTCCTGTAATTTGACATAAAGGCAATACCTAAAGCTATTGACATAATCCATAGTAGCTAAGAAACTAAAACTTCTAATACTTTTCAAAGGTAAAAGGATTAGTGCTTATAACTTTGAGATTATGACTTTGAGTAAATCTTTAGGGTGACAGACCTTTATCAATTTGAGAAAGATTAATAAAACCTACATTATTCCTCCCAAATTTCATATATTCCATTCTAAAAGTAACAAAAAGACTTGTGATAGTTTGTATTCAATTTCTACTAGAAAAAGATTTTCCATATTACACCAAGTCAAGGATTCCAAAATGCCTTGACATATCTACTCACACCCACACACACAAAAAATCATCCAGGTTACTTTCAAATATATGAATTCCAAAGCTCTACCTCCAGTCCACTGTGTCATGACCTTGTTTTGCTCTGTCATGCCTTTAGCTTTAACAAAAGCAGCAAAATACATTGTCATAGCAGAATAGATTACATATATCTTCTCATGTTCACTGATCATACCTTTTCCTGGGATATATGTGAGTTTATGAAAAATCTAGGTAGCTAATTTGTACACATCCTTTAAAACCGAACTAATGCACCACCATCCCCACCAGGAAGTCCTCTCCAAACCTTTCTACCTGCAGCTGCACAAGTTGCCTCTGGTAACACTCTATGGACACCTCTCTTATTGTTTCATTATTAGAATGAAACAATGAAAATGAAAACATAATACTCATAATGATAATAATAAAGAAAACCAGGATGGCATATGAATATAGGCATCCAGTAGTTTCACAAGGAGGAATTCTGGAGAAATTTTCATGGCCTCTGAATTTAAATCCAGCCTCTCCTAAGAAATAAGATTCTTGTTTCAGGGAGAACTATTTTGCATAAAAGAAAGTTGTAGTGGAGTTTCAATTGTTTGAGAATAATTTTTCAATTAAATATAGAAAACATTGTGTCACTTCCCACTTATTTTGAAGGGCTTTCCTACTAAATAAAAAGCATGTAATTAGGCTCTAGGCAATAAGGTGTCACAAAGCCCTTTTCCTACAAATTGAGTTGCTCAATTATAATATTAATAATATATAATAAATTATAAATCAATGTATTAAATTTAGAGATATGTTTTAGTTTGAATTACAAAGCTATAGTCTCTACTATGGATGGCGAGTTCAAACTGCAGCTGCAGAGTACAGTAAACAGAGCACAGCTAGCCCCACAAACCAAATCCAATAATAGATCGTTCTCATGTGATAAAAATAACAGATGTGGCTTTGGAAACTAAAAAAATATAATTTTTAACAACACATTAATCATCAACTACATTTTTAAAATATTTTTAAAGTCTTTGGAGCTCTTTATGTAATATTAGCAGAGTAACAACTTGAAAAATACCGATTAAGAATCCTGCTGTGTTGAATTCATTATCTCTTAAACTCATTTGAATTCATTAATTCATTCTTTCAACACAAATTTATTGAGACTTTTAACTTATCAATGTCCTAAGAAACAACATTTTTAAAACATTATCAAAAATAGTTTCCTAGGAAGATGTTTGGATAGTGTATTATAAAACTACAAAAGTATCTTTTATGGTATTTCATTTTAAAACTCAATGCTAAATATTATTATAATAAAAGAAGATAGAAAAATCACACTGTCAACACGTAGAACTAACAAAAATGTAGTTATTTTGTAAAAAACAAAAGTGTAGTTAGAATTAATAAAAATGTAGTTACTTTGTAAAAAACAAAAGTGTAGTTAGAATTAATAAAAATGTAGTTATTTTGTAAATAATGACAAAGTTAGCTGTAAATGAACAAGAAAGACAAAGGGTGTCTATCCTCCTTCCCTCTGAAATAGCATGTCCATCCTTTCTCTGAAATAGAGAAACTACTGGGTTTCAGAATAATAACAGGCATCGTTATTTGTGGAAATGAAAAGCATATAATATGATTTATACATAATTATATATCATATAACTGTCAAAGTATGAATATCTGTTGGAAGGAACAAACAAAAAATCCTTGAGATTAGTAAGAAAATCTCAGGCTAGACCTTGGAAGGGGCGACATGAAGACAGAGTGTCATTGCTGAACTAATTTAAAGGATTCAGTTTAAAGTAGCTGAATTACTTTTCATTATACATCAGTATAGCACCAACATATACTACAATCATACGTATAAACATGATACATGGCTATAAATCATAAGGTTAGATAAGTTAGAAGCTGCACAATGTTTTAGGTTTCTGTTGATGAATCGTTTCCTAACTCCTTTCTCAAAGACACAGACACTAAGATGGTTGGAGTCTATCTTTGTGCTCCAATATATTCTTCTTTGAATGTTATCTCAGTTTCTTTCTTTCTATGCTGAAGTGTACTTGACATTTAAAACCAGATAACAGTGGTTGCTGGTGGCATAGTATGGTTTCTCTTTTACACAAGCAGCAGAAACACAGATTGGTATCAATGTTCAATTGTCTTTGAAACAGAGAAGAGAATAAAAACTCAGCCCTCTTCTTAATACAACTAAAGAAGAGGTGATAAAATAAAACCTCAATTTTGCTCTTTCATCTTCAGAGATAAATGCCCATTTAAAAAGGATAACAGAAAAAACAATTTCCTTCAAAAAATCAAGTCCTATTCCTAAAACATATCTTCACCAAATAATAGTATTAAGTTGCTTTCTCTGTATTGTTTCGTTTCTGAAAATAATAAATTGTTTTCTTTATGTTTAATAATTATATTTTAAATTATGTCACCTTTAAAGATATTTTAGTGATCAATTCTGATATTCGTATTTTCCTAACTGTAGATACTGAACAGGATACAAACAGCAACACGGAACTTTAAGCCTGGAGAGTCTGGCTCCAGAGTGTGAGTCCTAACATTTCCACTTCCTTCAGAGACAGCCACTTGGCAAAATCCTCAATAAGCTTATTAAGCCAAGCCTAAAAGCCATGCATACAAGCTGATTAGAAGATATAAGCTAATTTCACCTCAGAGTAATTCCTATAAACTTTTATTTCTATTTAACCTAAAACATTTTTTCTTTTATTTTCCTTTTTTGCTTTTGTGACGAAGTTTGACTCTGTGGCCCAGGCTGGAGTGCAGTGGTCCTATCTCAGCTCATTGCAACCTCTGCTTCCCAGGTTCAAGTGATTCTCCTGACTCAGCCTCCCAAGTAGCTGGAATTAGAGGCATACACCACCATGCCCACCTAATTTTTTTATATTTTTGGTAGAGATGGGGTTTCACTATGTTGACCAAGCTGGTCTCAAATTTCTGACCTCAAGTGATCTGCCCACTTCAGCCTCTCAAAGTACTTGGATTACAGACGTGAGCCACCAGCCTGGCCTAAAACATTTTTCTCTTATTTTTCCACAGTTTGTTAGAAGAGTGTAACACACTGGAAAATTTAACCGAAAGCTATTTTATTTAAGAAAGTTTCCTAGAATCATTGAAGTTAATAATTTTTGTATACAGGCATACCTCAGAGATGTCATGGGTTAGGTTCCATGCCACTGCAATAACGCAAATATTGTAATAAAGCAAGTCACCGAAATGTTTTGCTTTCCTAGCACATATAAAAGTTTGTGCCAGGATTGGTGGCACTTTGGGAGGCTGAGGTGGGTGGACCACCTGAGGTCAGCAGTTTGAGACCAGCACTTTGGGAGGCTGAGGTGAGTGGATCACCTGAGATCAGAAGTTCGAGACCAGCCTGCACAACATGGTGAAACTCCATCTCTACTAAAAGTACAAAATTATCCAGGCATTGTGGTGCACAAATCCCAGCTACTCTGTAGGCTGAGGCAGGAGAATCTCTTAGAACTGGGAGGTGGAGGCTACAGTGAGCCGAGATCGCACCACTGCACTCCAGCCTGGGCAACAAAGGGAGACTCTGTCTCAAAAACAAAAACAAACTAGCAAGTTTGTGTATACCATACTGCATTCTCTTAAGTGTGCAATAGCATTATGACTAAAAAAATTTACATACCTTAATTTAAAAATACTTTATTGCTGAAAAATGCTAACAATCACCTGAGCCTTCAATGTGTCCTAATCTTTTTGCTAGTGAGAGGTCTTACCTCCATATTTATGACTACTGACTCATCAGGGTGGTAGTTGCTTAAGAGTGGAGTGGCTGTGGCAATTTCTTAAAATAGGGTGAGAATGAAGTTCATTGCATCTAGCAACTCCCTTTCACAAAAGATTTCTCTGTAGCATGCAATTCCATTTGGTAGCATTTTACCCAGAGTAAAACTTTTTTCAAACTTCATGTCAATCCTCTCAAATCCTGCCCCTTATCCACTAAGTTTAGGTAATACTCTAAATTATTTGTTGTGATTTCAACAATGTTCACAGCATATTCACTAAGAGTAGAATCTATCTCAAGAAAACACTTTCTGTGTTCCTCCGTAAGAAGCAACTCCTCATCTGTTCAAGTTCTGTCATGGGATTACAGCAATTCAGTTACACATCAGGGTCCACTTCTGATTCTAGTTATCTTGGTGTTTCTACCACATCTACAGTTACTTCCTGCACTGGTCTTTGTAGTCTTGATCCCCTCAAAGTCATCCATGAGAGTTGGAATCAACTTTTTCCAAATTCATGTTGAATGTTGATATTATGTCCTCCTCCCATGAATTACAATGTTCTTAATGGTATCTATAATGGTTCTTTCCAGAATATTTTAATGTATTTTTCCCAGATCAAACAGAGGAATCACTCTCTAGGGCAACCTTAGGCTTACAAAATGTATTTCTTAAATATGAAGGCTTGAACATCAAAATTCCTCCATGACCCGTGAGCTACAGAATGGATGTTCTGTTAGAAGGCATGAAAACAGCTTTAATCTCCTCTTACCTCTTCATCAGAACTCTTGGTTGACCAGCTGCATTGTCAATAAGCAGTAATATTTTTAAAGTAATCTTTTTTTTTCTGAGCAGTAGGTTTCAACAGTGGGCTTAAAATATTCAGTGTTCCATGTTGTAATCAGATGTGCTGTCATTCACGTTTTGTTGTTTCATTAATTGAGCACAGACATAATTCTTAAGGGCCTTACAATTTTCAGAAAGGGGAAATGAAAACTGACTTCAACTTAAAGTCACCAGCTGCTCTAGCCCCTATCAAGATAGTCAGCCTGTCCTAGGAAGCTTTGAAGTTAGGCATTCACTTTTCTCTAGCTGTGAAAGTCCCAGATGGCATCTTTTGTCTGTTTTGTCTATCTTGAAAATTTGTTTTCCAGTGTAGCCACCTTCATCAATGGTCCTAGTCAGATTTTCTGGATAACTTTTTGTAGCTTCTACATCAGTCCTTGCTGCTTCACGTTACAATTTTATTTTATGTAGATGGATTCTTTCCTCAAATCTCATGAACCAACCCCTGCTAGTTTACAAATTTTCTTTAGCAGCTTCTTCACCTCTCAGCCTTCATTAAAATCAAAGACAGTTAGGGCTTTTCTCTGGATTAGGCTTTGGCATAAGAGACTTTAATGACTGATTTGATTTGTCCAGACCACTAAAACTTTCTGCATATCAGCAAGAAGGCTGTTTCATTTATTTTCTTATAATTCCTGTGCTCACTCAAGTAGCACTTTTAATATCTTTCACGAACTTTTCCTTTGCATCCAAAATGTGGCTGTTTGGCAAAAGCTGTCTAGCTTTTGACCTATCTCAGCTTTTGACATGCTTTGCTCACTAAGCTAAATCATTTGTAGAGTTTCATGTAAATTTAGAGAAATGTGACTCTTCACTTGAACATCTACAGGGCATTAGAGAATTCACCTAATTTCAATATTGTTGCGTCTTAGGGAAAGGGAAGCCTGAGGAGAGGGAGAGAGATAGGGGAATAGCCAGTCAGAACACACACATTTATCCATTGAGTTTGCTGTTCTATATGGGCACAGTCCATGGCACCTCAAAACAATTACAATAGTAACATCAAGGATTGCTGATCATAGATCACCATAACTAATATAATAATGAATTTGAAATTTTGCATGAATACCAAATTGTGGCACAGAGATACAGTGAGCACAGGTTGTTGGAAAACTAGCACCTGTGGACTTGTTTGACCCAGGGTTGCCAAAAACCTTCCATTTGTAAAACATGCAGTAGTATCTGGGAAGCACTGTGTAAAGCAAAGTGCAATAAAATAAGGTGTGCAATTATTTAAACCTGAGTATCTGCGATCCAGTGGAAATATTACAGAAGCACTGTTAAATAAACTATTTATGTTCTTAGAGGCAACTTCCTAGAAGCTGGTCATAGGAGTGTAAGAAAGGTTTTTTATTATTTTATGTCCATGTGAATGTCTGTTGATTTTTTTCCTGCACATGAAGAAATTACCCCCTTGGTTAATGGTGCCTTTATGTTCCTTTGAGAAACTCCTAACTCTTCTCCATGATTGCATGCAATCGTGCTAAGCGGGGTCCCATGCTCACTTCTGCTGTGGCTATAGCTCTCATGGACAGTGATTCTTCTGATGAATTTAGGCAAAGTAAATTGAAAACCTTCTGGAAAGAGCATTCTAGATGCCTAGATTATGGTTCCTAGAAATGTAAATCTTTAGCAACAAAGTACAAAGACAGAAAACTATAGTAGCTGATTTATACTAATGAAGAGCTTATCCATTAATTCCGGCTACCTATGGTCAGATTCATGAACTTGTGAAATGCCCAACTCTTAAAAGGATTCTGCATTTGGTATCATATTCTTCTGTCACCATCTTGAAATGTTCAATAATAATTTTTGAACACGGAGTACTACATTTTCATTTCACTTTGGACTCATCAATTTTGAGGCTGGCCCTGCTTCTATCTCGGTTCTCTGAGATTTCCATCTTTGCCTGGCTTGTGTGCTTTTAGGCTTTTCATTTCTGTGTGCTTCTTCATATCCTTCCAATAACCAGCTTTTTTCTTTTTTGCATGAAGTGAGCAAAAGTAGGTTTCTGGAACTCGTATCAAAGACCTGTATTTTATCCTTTTGTCACACCTAAGACTAAAGTATAAAATGTAGTAGAAGTTTCTTCCAGTGCCCTCGTACCCTTGGGTGTATTCGTCATGCCCCTTTCTGTGATCTCTGAGTTTGCTTTAGAGTATTATTGTTCCCTGGATACTCAGAATTCATTACTGGGTTGCTGTATTTCATTTAATTCTAAGTCAGAGGCCAGTCACTTTTTATGACTTCTCTGTCAAAGTACACCAACGCTATGCCCTGGTCTTCACCACTCTGACTCCTCTTAGGTAATTAATCCAGCTGATATGCTGGTGCCTGGTAAGAGACAGAAAACTTATTATCCAAAAGGAATAACTTCACACACAAACATTAAGGGGATTATGTCTGCAAAAGACAGACTTTTCATGGCATTTGGTTTCTCAAATACTACCAAATATGGAGCTACATAGTCTGTCTACAAGTTTCTCCTGCATTTGGAAGGAAATATACATAAGCTATTCTATGACTGACCTTTTTACACCAGGGAGAATACAGTGGCTCAGAGGTAAGCAATAGAAAATTATACAAACTTTGTTTTAATGCGGAATGTCTCTGCTTTAAAAATGAAGTTACATATGTCATAAATCTAATAAGTTTATGTAATACTGCCTAAGGTTCTTTTTACTGGTATCTCCAACACATTAATATTAACTCATTTTCTGTTTTTGTTCATTAGAAAGGCTAAAATTGATGGCTGCTTTCTGTTATTATCTTGTCTTTTAAGTGGTGGACTATATCCTATTCTCCAAATACCCTGTCCTACTGAATTATTGACAAGAAATTTAGGTCATGCTTTCCATCATTAAAAATAAGAATTATCTTTTAGTAGTCCATCAATGTGCCCAATAGTTTCTCTCTAAAAAGTTTTCTATAAACTAAAATTTTACCTTGAAATAAACAAAAATTTCATATGGATGTAAATAGTTTACTTTTTTCTATTAATGTTGTTTAAGTTTTAAAGTATCTTATTTGTAAATGTAGTCAGCACTGTTAAATTGCATTTTATTAAGCAAGCAATTAAAATATTTGTTATTGGCATGTCTATAGATATCATTTAAAAGAAAATCAAAGAGAAAATAAGATAAATAAAAGAGGTGTATTAAGAAACAGTGTAAAAATTCAGGAAAAATGTGAGTATTTGATATCTGAGAGAAAGTTTTTACAATAAACGTACTAATTATATTTAAGAGGCCAGGCATATCTTTCTTGTAAGATATCAAAGACTCCTTTTCATGCTATGTGAGTGGTTTTATTTTGAGGATCACAGAAATAAGCTGTATATATAATTTCAAATATGTATAATATATAAAGCCTATTTCTACATATATATTATTTTAAATATATAATATAAATAATTATATATTATATCCTGTTCATATATATATATATATATATATTTAGTGAATTAACAGAAAATAAGTTTTCTTCATATGAAATGGTATTATAGAAATATCCTTAAGAGGTTTTGTTTATTAATGCATGTACACAAAAATAAAATATACCAATCATATAAGAACTGAACTTACATTTTAGAAAAAAAAAATTAGTTTTTTGCTTTTAAATACCAAGCATCCTAGATATTAGTAAACGAGTATCTTCTGCCCCTTGAGATCATTTTGTTCTATCAGTGCAGCCAGCTGAGATTTGAATAAATCCTACTGATCTTATAAGGATATCAAAGCATCAAAGGACTAAAGCCCTGTGCCTTCAACCTCTGGTTCACATACTAAAAAGATCTACTGAATTTACATCCTAGCAGTCATATATCACAAAAAAGTGACTAGAATAAAATGTTTGCAACAAAATAGTCCAATCATTAAAGAAAGGCAAAGGAGCTTCATTTTTTCTGTGATTTTGTCATTTAATGGTTTTATTCATTTGTTTATTAAAAATACGAGGGCTGGGCACAGTGGCTCATGGGGCCACGCTGGGTGGCTCACAGGGCACAGTGGTTCACACCTGTAATCCCAGCACTTTGGGAGGCCGAGGTTGGTGGATCACAAGGTCAAGAGATCGAGACCATCCTGACCAACATGGTGAAACCCTGTCTCTACTAAAAATATAAAAATTAGCTGGGCATGGTGGTGCAAACCTGTAGTCCCAGCTACACGGGAGGCTGAGGCAGGAGAATCTCTTGAACACAGGAGGTGGAGGTTGCAGTGAGCCAAGATCATGCCACTGCACTCCAGCCTAGTGACAGAATGACTTTGTCTCAAAAAAAAAAAAAAAATTATGAACTGGGATGGGCGCAGTGGCTCACGCCTGTAATCCCAGCACTTTGGGAGGCTAAAGCGGGTGGATCACCTGAGATCAGGAGTTCGAGACCAGCTTGGTCAACATGGTGAAACCCTGTCTCTACTAAAAAAAAAAATAAAATAAAAATAAAAAACAAATATATATATATATATATATATATATATATAAACAACAGCCAGGTCTAGTTATGGATACCTGTAATCCCAGCTACTCAAGAGGCTGAGGCAGGAGAATCACTGGAACCTAGGAGGCAGAGGTTGCAGTGAGCTGAGATCACACCATTGCACTCCAGCCTGGGCAACAAGAGTGAAACTTCCTTTCAAAAAAAAAAAAAATATGAACTGATGGCATTCTTTTGTGATTCAATTTTTCTTTTCTCATTAATGCAATGAGATAAAGGTCAATCTGCTTTTTGTACATGCATTCTGGCTCTATTGTTCAATGCATATTAATAAATTAGATAATATTTGCCTGCATTATTGTGTGTAGCTTTTCATAAAAAATATGAGGTTCATCATAATATTAACAGATGAAGTCTATTTTTGTATTACTTAATTATTGATTTGACTTCTACATATTCTTATAGTTTTAAAAGCAAATCATTCAAGTGGTACACTAAGTAGCCTAAAATTTTTCTTTTCTATTAACTGAAGAAGATCAATAGCCTCACTGTCAGGTGTCAGCCTTATAAAGCAAAATAGCAAAAATATTTATATCGTATTAAATATATCCCTTTATACATGTATGAATACGTATAAGCAATCACTATGAAGTAGCAATTGATTGTTTTTTCACAAATGTACTTCTCAAATGTTTAAGACAAGAAGACTGGGCATGACCCGAGAATCGTAGTAGAATTTTTGGCTCAGAATGGCAGATTCCTTGCAATCTTTTGTGATTAGAGCTTACTGAAATCACATTTTAAAACTGATATTCTATATTAATAAATATCACTTTTTCTTCTGTAATCCAAATTATAGTAATCAATATGAATTCTATAACATTCAAGTAAGGAGTAAAATAATTTAAAACATGAGTTAAGTATTTTAAGGTCAATGACTCTCATATGCCACTGATTACTAAAGTACACATTCACCTGGGTTGCATTTATCTAAATTCAGTAGTTGAATATACTTTTATTCATAAATGTTTTCTGAGTGTCCATCCATATGAAACATCTCTGTGGTAGCTAGATTTAGAGACAGATATCTAGTGCCTAATGAACATCCTAACTGGGCAACACTTGTATGCTATAAGGCATCGGATACCACATACTGATACAATGCTCTATAGTTTTCCTTCTAAAATAGTTGTGTCATGTGTTCCCACTGAAGTTTGAAGGTTGGGATAATGTCTTTAGATGGAACATTGTATTTATTCTTTCAGAACAAGTTTTCCTCTTTCTATCGAAAGGAAAACTATACAGACTTTCTTGCAGATTTTTAACATGGTAGTTAGTACTGGTATATTCTTTTTCTGACAGGCTAGAAAATTCCACACCATATTTAAATATTAATACAACTGATGTATGTATCTCTTTAACCTGTCCTAATAAGAGTTGGCTCATAAAACAAATAGATAAACCAATCAATATCAACTACAGTAAAGAGAAAAGTGAAACAATGTAACTCATTAAGCCTGAAGAAAATGACATGATCACAATATGTCTGATTTCCATTCTTATTATCTAGTAAAGGATACAATGAAAACAAATATCAAAGTATAAATATGTAGAAATATGAATAAAATTGATCATATCTCTATTATCTCAAGTGCAGTAAACATAGTCAAATACGGTTATTACAGATAACTACAGAAATCCAGGATTATATCTTGGGGTCAGTAGTATTTGATGCAAGGATTATATTTTAATATGATGCTATCAGAACAAATGAATTGAAATGGGGAAATAATCCCATAGAGAGATAAAAACTGAACAAAATAATGGAGTGAAGATATATGTATAGAGAAATAAGCCTAGAAAGTAAGCTGTTTTCTTTATTATAAAACAGATTAAAAATTCTAAACAACAGACTACATAGAATGTCCACATTTAAAACCTTTCTACAGAAGCAGGATAATCGTGAATCAAATGAAATACAACAAGAAGAAAAATATTAGAAAGGCATAAGAAGAAGTGAAGAACATATTTTCTAGATCAGAATATGATACATATTAGGAGTTTAATGGAAACAATATTTGTGTAGTTTTACGTTATGCATGTCATTTTTTATTAATTTTATCTATTAGTTATGTACCTTTTAATGATAATGCATATATTTGTTACTCTAGTAGGCAGAATTCTAAGAAGGCCTCCAAGATTCTACTATCTGGTGTATATGCCTTGTATATACTCCTCCTTCTGAGTTGTGGACAGAAACTGTGAATTTAATGGGATAGCATGTGCTTAGCTTGATAATCAGTTGTCTTTGAGTTAATAACATAACAGTCTTATCTTTTTTTTTTTTTTTTTTTTTTTTTTTTTTTTGAGGCAGAGTCTTGCTCTGTCACCAGGCTGGAGTGCAGTGACATGATCTCAGCTCACTGAAACCTCCGCCTCCCGGGCTCAAGTAATTCTCCTGCCTCAGCCTCCTGAGTAGCTGAGACTAGAGGCACCGCCACTATGCCCAGCTAATTTTTACATTTTTAGTAGAGACAGGGATTCACCATATTGGCCAGGATGGTCTCCATCTCTTGACTTCCTGATCCTCCTGCCTCGGCCTCTCAAAGTGCTGAGATTACAGGCATGAGCCACCATGCCTGGTCAATAACAATCTTTTAAAAATAACTTATCCTGGATTCTCCTGACCCAGTCCCCAGTCACAAGACCCTTTAGGAGAAGATAAAGCATCAGAGAGGTATGGTCTTCTGAGCTTGAAGTTGAAGCTTCCATGAGTTCTGCAGATATATGGAAATGAATTCTGTCAATGATCGCATGAGTTTGGGTGAGGAGCCTCTGGTAACACCCTGGCCTGGCCAACACTACTACTATAGCCTTGTGGGACCCTAAACAGAGGACCCAGCTAATCCCTGCTCAAACTCCTTTTCCACAGAAAGTGTAAACCTTAATATAAATATCTTAAATTTAAAAAATACTAAATCTTAAACATACATAGAATGTTATTGTCATTCTTGTGATTTGATTTTTATTAATATATTATTTTACAAATGAAACAGAATCATTCCCCAAAATTACTGAAGAAAGGGATATTTATTTCTATTATACATTTTTTTTTTTTTTGTGACGGAGTTTTGCTCTTGTGACCCAAGCTGGAGTGCAATGGCGCGATCTCGGCTCACCGCAACCTCCACCTCCTGGGTTCAGGCAATTCTCCTGCCTCAGCCTCCTGAGTAGCTGGGATTACAGGCACGTGCCACCATGCCCAGCTAATTTTTTGTATTTTTAGTAGAGACGGGGTTTCACCGTGTTGACCAGGATGGTCTCGATCTCTTGACCTCGTGATCCACTCGCCTCGGCCTCCCAAAGTGCTGGGATTACAGGCTTGAGCCACCGTGCCCGGCTATTATACATTTTTTAATTTCTTCTGTTTTCTTTTTTAAGATAAACTTTTGTATACTTATTTAAGATACAACATGATGTTATGAAATACATACATTCAGTAAAATAGTTATGATAGTGGAACACATTAAAAATGGAAACATCATATAAAAAAACCTATGGAATGCAGCTAAAGCAGTTCCAAGAGGAAAGTTATTAGCAATAAATGCCTACATTAAGAAAGAAGGTAGTTACCAAAAAAAAAGCCTAATATGACACCTTTATTTCCTCATTTTTATATATTTATAGCAAAAATATAGTATGGAATTATTGTTTCTGTGAGGGAATATAACTAGATATGACAAATGACATGTTATAAATATCCATTTTTTATAGATAAGAAATTTTTTGTAAGTAACTGTAATTATTATTTCCATAGACAAATACTTTCTGTACACGTATACTGACAGCCAGTTATATCTGTCCATGATTATTACATATATTCTGACTTACAGCCAGACCTAAATTTTAAAATGTAATTTTAAATGATTAAATAAGATTTCCATCATTTTCCAACACATATAAAATTAAAATATAAAATTTTAAGAATGACAAAACAAACCTGTGTCAAAGGCAGTGAAACAGTAGAGATTTTATCTTGCTTAGAAAGTAAACAGTTAACCTGTCATTTTTACAAATGCTGGCAGAAGTTTGATTTCTGAGTTAGAGACAGAGCAAGTTATTACTCCTAGGGGTAGCAGTAGCTAGAGGATCAGTATTTTCTTGAGGAGGTCCTTGAGCCCCAATTATAATACCAAAGGACAATGCAAAGAAACCCAAGTGACATCTGCAAACACAGTAGGTTGTATTAAAGAAAGGTGAATTTAGAGAAACTGAATTTTTTACAATGGGCTGTAGCCATACCTATTTTTTATTGCACAGGGAGAAACTATTTCAAGTTTTTAAGGCTGTAAACCAATTTTCCCTATGCTATAGGGAAAGAAAAAAGACACCATATCCCCCAAGGCTGATGGCTATACAAATATTCTTGAAAAGATACTCGAAAAGAAAGGTGATCACTATGTCTGCTTGTGAAATCTACAAACTTTTATGAGTTGTAGTCCTCGCACAATCATATATTCACCGTGTAAGGAAAGAAAGGAAGATGCATAAAATTTCCCATTGTTTATGAAATTGACATTCCCAGTATTCTCTTGTCTTCTACATTTGTTTCTGATATTATTTATATTCTCTTATTTTTTTATTTTAAAATGCATTATTCAGGGCTTAATTTCAGCTACCCTGCTCCAGTTCATTTTGAGATGCCTGTTTCAACATTTATTTGTCAGAACTTTAGAGTAATAAATCCCAGCTGTCAGCAAGGACAGCTGTGGACTCTCTGAAGTGGCTCAGGATCTTTGAGGTTGGTAGATATTTCCCAGTTTGAAAATTGTAGAGTCTCTTATCTCAAGTTTGGAAATAAAATTTAGGTCACAGGAAAATGATTCTTCATATTAGTAATAGCAAATAATGCAGTTTTATTATTGTCATAAAATGAAGCAAAATTATTTTTCTTTTTTTTTTTTTTCGAGATGAAGTTTCTCTCTGTCACTAGGGCTGGAGTGTAGTGGCGCGATCTCAGCTCACTGCAACTTCTGCCTCCCAGGTTCAAGTGATTCTCCCGCCTCAGCCTCCTGAGTAGCTGGGATCACTGGCACCCACCACTATGCCCAGCTAATTTTTTATATTTTTTAGTAGAGACGGGGTTTCACCACGTTGGCCAGGCTGATCTTGAACTCCTGACCTCGTGTTTTGCCTGCCTCAGTCTCCCAAAGTGCTGTGATTACAGGCGTAAGTCACTGCGCCCAGTTGGAAAATTATTTTTCTGGAGTAAATGTGTACATATGTATCTTTCTGGCAATAAATTCAAAAAGTCTTATCACATCTATGAGCAAAGGGCCATGGGTTTAATGAGAAGATATTAATGTTCATGTAAAATACCACAATGTATGATAGCAACTGCCTGGATCAAAAATTCAAGTTTCAGTGCATGCTTTCTATTGTCTTTGAAAAAATGTTTCACAGTCACTGAAACATTTTCAGTGCTTTACCTAACCCATATTATCCTATTCTTTTATTTACCAATTATTTGTTGAGCACCCATGTCAGGTTTGTAGCAATTGTTTCAGATTTCACTCTTAAATGTATGTAGTCTGAAAACTAGCACTACATACAAATCTAGCTTTTAGAATAAATATATATTATATATAGTGAAACAACTACATATAAAATACATTATTTTGTTTCATAAAAATTCATATATAAAAAATTTCAATTTTGCTAATTATAATCTAATGTTTTAAGATACATTTGATTCAGAAATTTACATTGAATAATAATGATATAACTAGTTTTTCTAGTACAATATAGATTCTTAAATGTGTATTTTGTGTATAAGTACATGATGTAGATAACACAGTAATGGCACATATAATCCAATGATTACAACATTGATGAAAATGTACAGAAAAAAGGTAAATACTTTAGATCCATTCTATCTAATAACAGCATGTATAGCCATTAACACATGGCTATTTAAATCAAATAAAATTTAAATTTCAGTTCCTCAGGCATACTTGCCGTATTTTCAGTGCTCCACAGCCATGTCTATCTGAACGGCACAGAGAGCATTTCAAGCAACACAGAAAATTCTATTGAACAGCACTTCTCTACACGGGTGTATATAAACCATTCTTCAAGAGTTTCTAAAATAATATTACATCAGAATGCAAGTGAAATAAACACCTGATTATTCTTATAATCTATTTTTAGAGTATATTCTTATACTTAATTTTATAAATTACACTGAGGTCATTGCTGTACTTATGTCATATCAGGGAGTGACAAGTTAATGTCTTAACTTTCTCAGACAATGGCCCATTTGGTAGACTTTTGAAAGGAGCCCCAAAGACATATTTATTCCTTTCCCAAAAAAACATTTAGTTCTGTTATAAACTACATATTTTTAAGATAAATTTCATGCATTTTACAACATTTTCTAATTGAAAAATGATCTAATTTAAATAGAAAACTACGAATGGATGACTGAAATAAAATGAATAAAAATGTCTTAAATCAGAAGAGTCTATGATTATTTTTAAAAGTGTTTAAATCTTTAAAAATATTTTAATTGAATATATATTGTATGCACATATATACCATACATATATTTGCATAAGATTTACATATGAAAATATAAATTATATATGCAACTATATAGTTTATTTTTGACAAACCTAATACTTTTGGAAAATAACTTATGTTGATGTTACATATTAAAATAAAATAGATTTTCCTCAAGTGAAAAAAACTAATTTTAACGTCTGCAAAATATTTAATAAATAATATTATAACTACAGTATTAGACCTTCTATGTTCTTTAGAAATAAATATCTCATTTAATAATCGATATGTACTTTTATGTACCTATAGATAAGCTTGATGCCATTAGAAAGCTTATAGCTATTTTTTTCAATAGCTAATTCACAGGAAAATGAGTAATACAAACTAAAAGCATTTACCTGGAACAGTTTAGTAATAATTATTTTAATATTCAAACCACATAAGATCAATTTGAACTGTGGAACAATTTGGACTGTAACTACATAAACAAATCTCAGTTTTGTTTCACCAAACTCTGCCTCACTAAGATTAATCTACTCTTTTGAAATGAAAATATATAAAATTATAAGACACTCCTTACAAAATATTTTATCTATTTCCTAAATGGCAGAATTAGAAAATTGACAGTAAAACCAAAATTTCTATCCTCATATTAATGAAAGGAATATAACACACTTAAACACTTGCTTCTTCTTTGATAATGTATGTAACTGACATGACAAGTATAAACGAGGAAGAGAGACAACGTCTTCTTTTCTTGAAGGGAATATAAGAAGAAATAATTTATATTTGTTCATGTTATGTGTATTAGCTAATCAGGATTATGTGTCAAAGAAAAATGTCATGACAAGCCAAGCAATATTTTAAGGTTCAGCTGTAAGGAACATCATATTATTACAAACAATTAAAAATAGAAGAAATATGGTAACAAATAATGATGGGATTATGCTGAAACATTAAGAATTAGAATGTTTAAAGAAAAATGCAAACCTTCAAATTTAGTCATGGGTTTATGTGATTTAAATTTGGGAATAAACTAAATTATATCTTTACAATTAAAAGATGGATATGTATGTGATATCTTAACAATCCTGTGTTTGGATATGTAATCAAGCTGAGTCCAATCATATTCATCATTTGAACTTCAACACCAACAAAGAAAAGAAGTCAGGACATGTTCCAATTCACACTTCTGGCCTTTGAAGTGGAAGGAAGACAAGCAGCATGGTATTTATTAAGCAATTAAAAATAAAATATTTTAGGCTTACTTCACTCACAACAATAATCTTCGGACTTGCAGAGGGTACTAACTTGTCATTAAAAAAGTCAGGAGAAAAGGTCATTGTCTTAGTTCATTTGTGTTACTGTCAAGAAATACCTGAAGCTAGATGATTTATAAAGAAGTAAGTTTATTTGGCTCATGGTTATACAAGACGCATGCCCCCAGCATCTGTGTCTGGTGAGAGCTTCAGGCTGCTTCCACTCATGGTGCAAGGGAAAGGGGAGCCAGTGTGGGCAGAAATCACATGGGGAGACAGGAAGCAAGACAGAGGACTGAGAGCTGTCAGGCTGTTCTAAACAACCAGCTCTCGTGGGAAGTGACAGAGCAAGAACATGACACATGAAGCTATTCATGAGGGATCTACCCCTGTGACTCAAATACCTCCCATGAGGTCCCATGTCCAACATTGTCCTATCTCCAAATTTCAAAATGATATTTAGAGAAACAAGCATCCAAACTATAGCAGTCATTGGCAGTTTTAATCAAAACATATCACAGAATGAGATACAAATAATGAATATCAAAATATTACCATAGCTTTTCAGTGAAATTATCAATTAAGTTTTCCAATCTACATTAAATATTAAATAGTTATTCAGACTGGCAAGAGATTCTACTGGCAAGGTAATATGTTTATCTATGAAAATATTTTTGAATTAGACAAAAATACATGACTTGGATGATGTGTGTGTGCACATATGTATATAAAAGGCATCTATTGTATTGAAGTCCACCACATCTTGTTTTTTCCTCCAACTTCAGCATTTATCACTGTTGATGTTGAGAGATGGTGCTCATACTATGCTAATGGGGACCCTCATATTATTTCTCAACTACTGATGAGAAAGAGATGTTGTCCATATGATGGAGAAGTGGTAAGATACAAGCATGAATTGTGTTCATCATTTACCATCATTATTATCATTGTCATCTTTGTCATTTTCAACATTCATTCCATGCTTTCTTTTTGACAGGCATCTAGACAAGAATTTTATGAATATTATTTCATTTAATCCTTACAATAAACCTATGAGTTAAATTTAATTATTAATCCCATTGTAGACAATGTCGACATTATTTAATATGTTCAGAGTTTATTGCTTCCTTTCTTCCCTTAAGTTCCAGGAAGGCAGGGCTATTTGTCTGTTGTTTTCACTGATATATCACAATTTCCTAAGACAGTGCCCACGCCATAGTATGCATTTTAAAAAGCTGACAAGTGAATAAAGACTAACCATTAATTTATATCCTATGATGTTCAATAAAACAAATCAAAGAAGTAACTCTTGGTCAATTTGTTGTTTATTTTTCAGCTCACTATTCTGATTGTTGCACATGAACTTTTACCGCTCCTGCTTAAATTGTTTCTTCAAGTTGATTTAACCTTGTCCTTATTTCTTTCTGTTTATTAAGATCCCTAAATAACATACCAATTTTCAGAAAGCAATGTAAAAATAAACATTTTGTACAATTTTAAAAGCATTTAGGAAATGTTGGGAGTCAACATTACTAAAAATAGTTGTGAAGTGCACACAGGATATGGAATACATGCTTTTACTCCAGTATGCTTATGTGTTAATTCTGCCTTAAAATTTAAAAATTGTTAAGTGTAGTCTTTCTTTCAAATTCTATCAGGTTTTACAATAAAATTTAGCTGAGAGGGAGGGAAAGGCAAGTTTTCAAGATCCATGTTTAAAAAGATAGTTATAAGTCTCTATTACCCTTTGTATAGGTTGAATTGTGTCTTCCCAAAATTATATGTTGAAGTCCTAGCTCCTAGAACTTTCGAATGTGACCCTATTTGGGAAGTCATTGCAGATGTAATTAGTTAAGATAAGATCATCACAGAGAAGAATGGGCCCCTATTCCAACATAACTGGTATTATAAAGAGGGAAAATATGGACCGACATGAAACACAGGGAGAACACCATGTGAAAGTTAAGGCAGAAATTAGGGTGATGCTTCTATAAAACAAAGAAAGCCAAAGATTTCCAACAAACCACCAGAACTAGGGGAAAGGCAGCCCTAAAAGGAAAAAGCTTTGTCAGTGTCTTGATATCAGACTTCTAGCCTCTAATACTATGACACAATAAATTTCTACTAGTGAAGCCAGCTAGTTTGTGACAATTTGGTATGGCAGCCTTACCAAACTAATAAATGCTCCTTCCTTAAAGTTTATTATATTTAGTCTGTTCAGGAATGAGAACATGTTAACAGATAAGAGTTATTCTATTAAATATTGACATATTCATCAAAATATACATGAATGTCTTAAAACAGCCAATGGTTTTCATTTCCTTTCAGATACTGAGGCACTAACTAATGTATTATATTCTGACACATTTGGTTAAAATGCAATACATTTTCAGAATATCAGAAACATCCATAACTACATAACTAAAATTATATGTAAAATGTTTCTTCCCCACAAAATTAATCGTACTATATTCTCTTCCATTAGCCATGACTATTATGATTTATTGGAATCCTTAATTTCATCAACAACATATAAATAGGGAACCTAGGAAAATATCTTCAAGCCAAAATGTATCTATAATGTTTTTGAAAGGTACCTATTTGGTGTGCAAATGCAAAAGCCCAGCTTAATTGTGAATGCCAACATTAATATTTATACATTATGGACCTAGTTTATCTGTGAGAGTGTCTCAATAACCCTCACAGTAGAGGGTAGAACAGTATACATACCACTGATCATTTCAGAGTAGAACAGTATATATACCACCGAGCATTATTATCTCTGAGAAACAATACTTTCAGAAAGTAAGTTATCAAAAATATAATTTTTATCCATGTTTTCCTGCATATCCATGCTATTGGTTTGCTATGAAATGATGCATGGTGCTTTAAAATAAAGGTGAAAATAAATTTTTCACAGTACATATTTAAAACTTAGCTGTTCAAAATCAATAACAATGAAAAAGTGACATATGAACTCTATGCCATGTAAGTGCATGACTGTACCATGTAACAATATTTTGGTCAAGTATGGGCCACATATACAACAATGGTCCTATAAGATTATAAATGAGCTGCCTCATGATGTCCTAGGTATCAGCTATCCTTAATATCTTGGCATAATGCATTATCTTTTCTAAGTCTAGATATATTTAGATACACAAATACTTACCATTGTGTTACAATTGCCTATTCAATACAGTAACATGATGTACAGGTTTGTAGCCTCGAAGCAATAGGCTATACCATATAACATAGGTGTGTGGTGTTCAATACCATCTAGATTTGTGTAAGTACACTCTGCACATGTTTCAGAATGTAACTGCATCTTTAAGTGACACATTACTGTATAATAATAACCACTAGAATGCTCCCCATGGCAAGGAAGAGATAATGCCATAGATTATTAGTAATAGAATCCAAGTGTATACACTTATCTCTTCTGTATTTAACATTTTTAAATGCATTTTATATTCATCCAAAAATGATACTTTCTTTCAAAGAGAAATTTCTAAGCCAAATGAAATTATAACCAATAGGTGTCTTTACATATTATAATAATGAAAAATATAGTGCCTCTTTATAAGACTTCTCAAGGTCAAAAAAGTTATCAAAAGAAAAAAGTATCAATGTAATCTAACCATCAACTTGGCATAATATGTTATTTATTGTGATATTCTAATAAATAAGCTTAAGCACTATAAAACTAGAAGTATATTTCTAAGAATACATTTTTGCACTCAAATATTTTTACTGTCCTTACATTTTGAAAAAATGTAAAAAACTACACAAAACTTTCATGAAAATTTTTTTGGTCAATTTAAACACACTGGCACTAAGAAGTCAAAAAAGTTATAAAAATTCATTTACATTTTTAGCAAGTAGTCAAAAGAAACATATTTTATTCTAATACAAATAGCACTAGTATATCACCAAGGTTTTTAAGCTGTTCTTGATTTCCTATCTCATCTACATTAGGACAAGACAGAAGAAGACATGGTGATGGAGTACTCACAAGACAATTTTCTCAAGTAAGAAGCAATGATAAATTAATTACATTTTAGACTAGATTTGTACAGCCTTAAATGCATATAATATTCTAGTCTATATTTTTGTTTCTCAAATATTTTTCCCTTTTAAGTTTATTTTGCCTTGTAAGGAGATAAATATATCGGATTTAATATATGACTTTGAGGAATTATAAATATCCACTTTTTCAGACCATATTTATGACATCTGTAAACACGATTCACAACGCATGCACATTTTGGCATCTAGTTTCACAATATTCAACATGTGCCAATCCTGATAACTGAATTCATGACCCTCTTGCCCTATGATCACAAGTATACATAATTAATGCTGTAACAATATGCTAAGCACATTGCATATATTATCTCTAATGCTCACAACAAACTTGCCAGGTATGTTTCATTATAGCAGTTTTATAGATGTCGAGACCAAATTTAAAGAGCTTAATAGAATTTCTCAAAAGTAACACAGATAATAAATGGTGAACATGGGACTCAAACTTTAATTCTCATTCTAATCTTTACATTTCCAAAGTCTGCATTCTCTCCAATACACATGGGCAGCCTTGAAGACAGTAAAATAGTCATAAAAGAATAATAGGAGATTCAAGGATATTTACTAGGAAGGGAAGAAGATTTATGTGAGATATAGAAAAATATGGATTTTGTAATTTTTCACAACTGGTTTTGAATCTTATCCCTACCATTTGTTAAATGCATGATCTCCAACAAGTTACTTGGCAGCTAAACCTCAATAGTTCACCAGGGAAAGATTGGAAGAATAACATATTTCATAGACTTACATTGACAATCAAATTGGAAAATCCATGTACAAGCTGCTGGCATAAGGCCAATGAGAGAAGACATTCAATCCTGTATTTCTTCTTTCCTTTTCAATGGTTCAAAGATTGATGTTAGATGTTAGGTGTTATAATAAGTATCACAGGGCCATTGCACTTTCTTCTTCCCTTCCATTGCTTCACATACTCACTACCCAAAGGCACTGAGTCAATGTCCATGAAGGAGACTTGAGTATTACCTTCTGCTTCTAAATTATCTGCAAACAGGCTTTTTCTTCCTCCCTTCTCCTGCAGTTACTCCCTGGAAAGCAACTGCTTTTGGAGAGTAATTTGGTATCATCTATCAAAATGTATAATAGGCATGCACTGTGAGCCATTACATTTCTAGGAATCTATCCCATGGAAATCCTCTCACATGTGCCAAAAAGGAGATGTACAAGGTTATTTACTAAAGTATTGTTGGTAGGAGAAATTAGAAATTACATTAATAAAGATTTCCACAGATTGTTTGCAAATTCAACATCACCCTCCTTCATCTATATACTTTCCTAAAACACAGGGGAAGAGCTTGAGAGGTATCCTTCCCAGATTCGAGAATGCCATTAGATTGTGCCAATAAATATCACTTGATTGAGATTTGGGATGTAGAAGAGTAAGAAAAGCCATTATTCTCTGGCAGGGCTGAGGACAGTCACAATGGCATTGGCAGACTGCAGGCTGAAGACCTGGAGTTTTGCCAACAGCTTTCAGGCAACCTCTAGATAATTAAACACTTTTATGCCAAAGGCACTACAGATCTGCAGCATCAGCTTACCTGGCTCTGTCTGCACATCCAGATAACCTGATAGCAAGTAATGGGCCTAACATTTGGTAGCCCTGCCCCTCCAATCACTGCATATTCTTCTATTAAACCTTTCCTTAAAATACTGAGTGGCTTCATTTTTTCTGAAAGAAGTAACTGATACTTATAAATACGTTGGGAGAAAATACCCTGTAAGTCTGAAATTTCTACAGAACTTCTGAAGAAAGAACATTGACAGCTTTGTCAAAGCTTCTCCAGGTCAGGGAACAGATCGGCTTCCTTTCCAGGGTACTAAAGCTAAAGTCTCTCTTCTCCCTAGAAGCACTTCAGAATGACAAAAGTACGTGTCTCCCTCTGGGAGAGAGGACGAATTTGTTTCCTGATCAGGGTAATAAAGGAGAAATTCCCCTGTGTGGCAAAAGTTGGGAAGGTTTGTTATCAGTCTCTCTATAATATTACACTTGTTCTTCTCTGTGATAAAGAATCCTATGTGCATAGTATTTACCTGCACTCTTCTATATTGTCCCTATGAGACTTGAGGAGGGTAAGCAGGGGAAGAAATGTACACATGAAGATCATGTTGTTTGCTTTGTCATGGGTAATAAACTGTCCAAATCCACTTGAGCTTATTCCTTATTGGCCAAATCCATGAAAATGTGGAAATCTAGCCTAGCAGTTTCTTGTTATATAGAAACTACTTGGCCAATCGGAAATATAACAAAATACTATGCACGCATTAAAATTAATAAGATGAATGTATTAAGATGGATATTGGGTGGATGAGACAGGCGATTTTAAAGGCACAATGTCTCATTTGTCAAATATGATCAAGCTGCAAGACATAACTATATAGTGTCTATAAAGAAATACAAATATGAAGTCATAGATTAAAAATAAAATAATGAAAGGTTATATACAATACAAACACTAGCTACATAAAAATAAGAGGTTATATTAGTAATAGACAAAATAGACTCAAGGAATATTACTAGGTATAAAGAAATTTATTCCATATTGAAAAAGGAGTTGTTAGTTAAAAGGAACAGAAAAATCTTAAACGTGTTTGCACCAGTAACACAACTTCAAAATACATGAAGCAAAACTGATAGAACGAAAATACCCCACTATAGTCAGAGCTTCCCAAACTACCTCATAATGCTGATTGAACAAGTAGGCATAAATTCTGTAAGAATGTAGAAGATGAGAGCAACACCCACCTGAAGTTTATAGACCACTCCATCCAAAAACAGTACAATACATTCCTCTCAAGTTCAGACACCCATTGACTGAGACATTATATTCAGGAACAAAAAAAAAAAAGAACTTAATACATTTAAAAGAATTCAAGTCATACAAAGTATGCTCTCTGGCCAAATAAAATTAAAATAAAGATTAATAATAGAAAAATTCCTGGATAACCTTGAACTGCCGGGAAAACAAATAACATACTATAAAATCATCCAAGGGTCAAATAAAATAAAAGTAGAATGCAGAAAGTATTTTAAATCAAATTAAAATAATATACAGCATATAAAAATTTGTTGGATGCTGCAAAAGCAATACTTAGGGACAAAGTTGGAATGTTCAACACGTATATTAGAGATAAAGAAAAATAGGGTAATAATAATAAATACAAAACATCCAGCTTTCAGCTTAAGAGCTTGTAAATAAAAAGGGCAAATAAAACCTAATGTAAGTAAAAGAAAAGAAATAATAGAATAGATGAGAATGGAACTAAATAAAAAAGAAGACAAGTAAAGAAAGAAAATGTAACTTTTGGTTACATTTGGTTGTCTCTCAGAGGGTTAATCAAATTGATAAACTTAGCTGGGAACTTGAGGCAGGGAGGGCAGAGAGAGAACAGTGCAGGAAATGTATTTTCCTTTTTCCAACGTCCATTCCTGATAAAAACTTTCAGCAAACTACAAGTGGAAAGGAAATTTACAACCTGATAAAGGATACTTAAATATATATTAAATGCACACACATACATACACACACACACAAGGTTAACAGTATATTTGATAGTGAAAGACTAAATGCTTTACCCTGAAGATTAAAGAAACAACAAAAAAAAAGATGTCTGCTCTTTCCATATTAAGTCAATTACAATATATCATTCTATAAAAGATATGTTCTGCCCAAAAAAGTCTAATAAAAAATAATGTCAGGTTCTTTACTATTCTTTATTATTATTATTATTGCAAAAAGGAATGTTTCAGTTTAAAGAGAAAACACCTAGGTCTGGTTGAGGAGTACAGAGAAAGGTTTCAAGTACAATATTGATACTAAAAACTAAAGCATGTAAGTCTCTCACTACATAATATTTCAAGCTACTAATTAAGACCAGATCCAAAAAAGGATCTAATAATTTTACAATGGTGTTCAGATTTTGAAAGTCAACACACGTTCATACTTTCTAAATTCTTTGTTGAAATTAACTGGGTTTTTTTCAAATTTACTTATTTAATTACAAATTGCAAATACTACGGTGAATGAAATTAAAGGCCTCTGACCACAAAGTTTACACTGTAGGGTTTGAAAAATAAAGACAATAATACAATAAATAATCCCTCATATGGTACTGGTCGTATAAGTCGGTACTACATTCTGGAAGAGGGCTTGCGAATGCCTGCACAAGCTGAAGATAGAAATATGCCTTAGTTATATTCGTGGTTAAATATCTACATAATTGCACAAATTTGTCTTTAAAAATGCTCAAGAGAGTCTATATAAGCACTGAAAACTCTGAAAAATTACCAAAATGTTCTTGAACAGTTGAGTAAATAAACTATAGTGTCTCAGAAGCCAAAACGGGAAACAAACGCTTTCTAAGCCCAAATAATTTCCAGTATATCATATTTCAAATATATTACAAAGGTTAATCCAGAATTCCTTCCATATGTTTAGAATAAATTTTATAAATATGTTCAATTTTTCCTGAGTGATTTAACTATTAATATATAAATATTTTAAGTGCCTACCATAATTTCCAAACATTAAATGTTCCTTTTAGTTAATTTCAATATAAAAATTTTAGCTGTTAAAATAACTGTCTGAGGCAATAATATTTTCTCTGCCGTTCTTTACAGACCACCATATGTTTTGTGATGCCTGACAAATTTGAATGAAGATATTCTGCACATTTCTGAACCTCAACTGTGAACTAAATTATATTCTATTCCTCATGATCAGAACTACTGGATGAAATCAAGTTTAAGAATTTATAATAAGGAAATAGATGTTAATGTATGTGTTTCATGATGAATTCTCTGATAAGTAACTCAAAACACTTGTTCATAGATGAAATCAAATAATTAGTCACTTAAGGTACAAAAATATATTACTTATGATAATGAAATAAAAATAACATATAATAAGCCCTTTATCAATAACCCTGAATTCATCTAAATCCTAAATGCTGTTTTTTGGCCACATAAATGTTTTCTTTTGAGAAGTGACTGTTCATATTGCCCTTGAAAACCAGCACAAGCCAAGGATGACCTCTCTTACCACATGTTCAACATAGTATTAGAAGTTCTGGCTAGGGCAATCAGGCAAGATAAAGAAATAAAGGGTATTAAAACAGGAAAAGAAGAAGTCAAATAGTTTCTGTTTGCAGATGACATGACTGTATTTTTAGAATATCCCATCGTCTTAGTCCAAGTACTCCTTAAGCTGGTAAGGAACTTCAGCAAAGTTTCAAGATACAAAATCAATGTGCAAAAATCATAGGCTTTCCTATACAACAATATTGGACAAGCAGAGAGCCAAATCATGAGTGAACTCTCATTCACAATTGCTACAAAGAGAATAAAATACCTAGGAATACATCTTACAAGGGATGTGAAGAACCTCTTCAAGGAGAACTACAAACCGCTGCTCAAAAAAATAAGAGAGGACACAAACAGATGCAAAAACATTCCATGCATGGTTAGGAAGAATCAGCATCATGAAAATGGCCATGCTGCCCAAAGTAATTTATAGATTCAATGCAATTCCCATCAAACTACCATTGACTTTCTTCACAGAACTAGAAAAAACTACTTTACATTTCATATGGAAACAAAAGAGAGTCTGCATAGCCAACACAATCCTAAGCAAAAAGAACAAAGCTGGAGGCAAGACGCTACCTGACTTCAAACTGTACTACAAGGCCACAGTAACCAAAACAGCAATGGTACTGGTACCAAAACAGAGATATAGACACACAGAACAGAACAGAGGCCTCAGAAGTAACACTACACATCTACAGCTATATAAACATCATCTTCTTCTTCTTCTCTTCTTCTTCTTCTTCTTCCTCTTTTTCTTCCTCCCCCTCCCCCTTCCCCCCCCTTCCCCTCCTCCTCCTTCTTCTTCTTCTTGACCAAGTTTTGCTATGTTGCCCACGCTGGAGTGCAATGGCACAATCTTGGCTCACTGCAACCTCTGCCTCCTGGGTTAAAGCAATTCTCCTGCTTCAGCCTTCCAAGTAGCTGATATTACAGGCACACGTCACCAATCCTGGCTAATTTTTGTGTTTTTAGTATTGACGGCTGGTCTTGAACTCCTGACCTCAGGTGATCCTCCCACCTTGGCCTCCCAAAGTGCTGAGATTGTAGGCATGAGCCACTGTGCATGGCCAAGCTTCTTTATTTTTGAGACGAAGTCTCGCTCTTTCACCTAGGCTCCCAGACTTGAGTGCAGTGGTGCAATTTCGGCTCAGTGAACCTCCACCTCCTGCGTTCAAGCAACTTTCCTGCCTCAGCCTCTCCAGTAGCAGGGATTACAGGCATGCTCCACCATGCCTGGCTATTTTTTATATTTTTGGTAGAGATGGGGTTTCTCCATGTTGGCCAGGTTGGTCTCGAACTCCTGACCTCAGGTGATCCACCCACCTCAGCCTCCCAAAGTGCTGGGATTACAGGCATGAGCCATCGTGTTCAGCCTAAAATTCCGTGTCTTCACCACAGGGTAAGGAGATTACAGACATCACACCATCTGGCCACTTTTTAATGTAGATATTCCAATGATCCGAAGTTTTTAAAAATAAGGAAAATAGTAACTAACAAAATGTATTTTAAAAAGTCTCCTCTGTTCACTACACTTCACTTATTTTAGTAGGAATTTCCTAGTTTAAATAATACATGATAATTTCTTTTTATTGTACTTTACCTTCTAAGGTACATGTGCAGATATTGCAGGATTGTTGCATAGGTACACACATACCATGGTGGTTTGCTGTCTCCATCCCCCCATCACCTACATCAGGCATTTCTAATATTTTGTAGAATTATCTGAAAGAGGCTGCACATTTTGCAGAAGTAAACAACCTGAGTCATTATATCTCCTTGCAGGTAATCATTATTAGATATTAGATGAAGAATGGGAGGAATACGTCAGGGCTTCACATAAGGAGCTCATACAATAGCAATATTTTATCATAATAAGTGTAAGAATAAATTGCTGTCATATTACAAAATAGTAATATGTAAGTTTTCATCATAATATAATGATATATTTGAACATTTGGGGAATTAAAATATATGTTCATTTTCTGTTATATTTGCCCTGTTTTTAATCCGGATTTTTGTAAACCACAAAATCAAAGTTTTCAAATAAAATATTTGTCATATTTTAAACACTCCTATTTTCAATTACCCATCCCTAGCACATGCAACTGTTTTTTAATCCAATAAATCTATAAATTAAAAAAGAGAAAAATTATAAACTCATATGCCCCTCTAATGACAGCAATGCATTAAAATTTTCAACTTGTGATAGAAAATAGTGTAAAGAAACCATTACCAAAATGCAGGAATCCTAAAGAGATGTAAAGTTAAGGCTTGAGTGAAACCTTTGAATTAATGTTTATATTAAATACCTACAATGTGTAAGGTGCTATGTTAGTAGTGTAAATATATACAAAATCATAATCTTTGCCATTTCAATATGACATCATGAAGAGCTACCCATCTGACAAAGGGCTAATATCCAGAATCTACAAAGAACTAAAACAGATATACAAGAAAAAAACAAACAACCTCATTCAAAAGTGGGCAAAGGATATGAACAGACACTTTTCAAAAAAGGACATATATGAGGCCAACAAACATGAAAAAATGCTCATCATCACTGGTCATTAGAGAAATGCAAATCAAAACCACATTGAGATATCATCTCACGCCAGTTAGAATGGCGACCATTAAAAAATCGGGAGACAACAGATGCTGGAGAGTATGTGGAGAAATAAGAACACTCTTAAACAGTTGGTGGGAGTGTAAATTAATTCAACCATTGTGGAAGAGAGTATGGCAATTTCCCAAGGATCTAGAAATAGAAATTCCTTTTGACCCAGCAATCCCACTATTGGGTATATACCCAAAGAACTATAAATCATTCTACTATAAAGACACATGCACACGTATGTTCATTGCAGCCCCGTGTACAATAGCAAAGACTCGGAACCAACCCAAATGCCCATCAATGATAGACTGGACAAAGAAAATGTGGTATATACACATCATGGAATACTATGCAGTCATAAAAAAACGATGAGTTCGTGTCCTTTGTAGGGAGTTGGATGAATCTGGAAACCATCATTCTCAGCAAACTGACCCAAGAACAGAAAGCCAAGCACTGTATGCTCTCACTCATAGGCGGGTGTTGAACAACGAGAACATGTGGACGCAGGGAAAGGAGCACCACACATAGGGGACAGTTGGGGGTGGTGTAGGGGAGATACTATGGGGGGTGGGGAGGGAGGGGATGGTGGGGAGGGATAACATGGGGAGAAATGCCAGATATAGTATGCACCTAAAGTAAAATAAATAAATTATTTAAAAAATGCTACTTTGGGTACTTTGAGATAAGAATAATTACAGTGATTCAGAGCAATTATGTTTAGAGGTTTGGAAGATGGTAATTACATTTGTCATTATCTATGGCTAGCAAAGGAGAATTAAATAAGAGCATGGCACTTTATTCTAAACCTTAAAGACTGATTATTGACACCTAGGAAGAACATTTTTTAAAATTTAGCACAACTAAATATTAATACTTCATTCACTAGAAAACTATGGGAATTTTGTGTTTAGAGAAGTAACACAAGTAGATATGGTCTAAGATGAGTAATTTGGATATATACAGTGAGTACATATTTAAGGCCAGATTACCATACCAGTTAGGAAGCCATTGCACTAGTCCAGGTATGAGCCAAAAAAAGCCTGAAATTAGGCAGTTGTAGTGCTTGGATAGATACAAAGGATGAATGTGAGAGCCACTATTAAGAGGTTAATTCTGATCCAAAAAATCCTTCAAACTTGGCTCTCACCTTGACACCTACTCTAATTTTAATAGATGCTTTCCTCCTCTACCTAACTGAATAATTTCTCCGTTTGACTCATATATTTGTATACATTCATTCTTCGGTAACATACTTTCCCTATATTTTAGCTACTGGTATATTTGCCTTATCGCACAAATCCATATTAGACTGTAATCAATTTTATAGATAGGGATTCCACTATAATAATAGTTCAACTACATTGGAATACCATAATATAGATTCTGCTTATTTGCATACCAGTTGTATTAGTCAATTCTCATGCTGCTCATAAAGACATACCTAAGACTGAGTAATTTATAAAGAAAAAGAGGTTTAATGGACTACAGTTCCACGTGACTGGGGAGGCCTCACAACCATGGTAGAAGGTGAAAGACATGTTTTACATGGCAGCAGGCAAGAGAGAAATGAGAGCCAAGTGAAAGGGGAAACTCCTTATAAAAACATCAGATCTTGAGATTTATTCACTGCCATGAGAAAGGTATAGGGGAACCAATCCCACATTCCATTATCTCCACTGGGTCACTTTTACAACACATGTGGATTAGTGAGCTACAATTCAAGATGAGATTCTGTGAAGGATGAAAGAGGTCAGGAAGCTGCACAAGGAAGGTGAGAAGCTTTGAAAGCTTCAATGCTTTAGGCGAGCAAATAACTGCAGATGTTGTAGAAATAGTAAGAAAATTAGAAGTGGAGCCTAAAGAAGTAACTGAATTGTTGCAATCTCATAACAAAACTTAAATGCCTGAGAGTTGCTTCTTATAAATGAACAAGGGAAATGTTTTCTTGAGATTAAATCTACTCCTGGTAAAGATGCAGTGAACATTGTTGAAATGACAACAAAGAATTTAGAATATTACATAAACAATTGCTAAAGCAGGATTAGGGTTTTAGAGGACTGACTCTATTTTTGAAAGAAGTTTTACTGTGAGGCATGATACAGAAAAATTTCTTATGAATCAATCAAGGCGGAAACTTGGCGTTTGTCTTATGGAACTGGTATAGCTACCCAAGCTTCAGCAGCCACCACGCTAATCAGTCAGTGGCCAAGAACATCAAGACTAGGCCCTCCAATAGCCAAAAGATTATGATTTGGATGATTGTTAGCATTTTTAAGCAATAATGTATTTTTAATTAAGGTACAGACTTTTGTTAGACATAATGCTATTGTACATTTAATAGAGTATAAGCACTGGGAAACCCAAACAATTTGTATGACTTGGTTTTTATTGTGATATTCACTTGATTATGGTGGTCTGGAACTGAACCTGCAATATCTTCAATGTATGCCTAAAATGGATTTTTTTCCACTTTATTAAAATTAAATATCAACTATAAATTATTTGGTAATAAGAATAAATGTGGAGAATCTAGAAAAAAAAGATCTAAGGTAATAATTTCAAGAATGTTATTTTTGACTACACAAGAAATAAAGCAACTTAGGTGGTAGAAGTACAGGTTATAGGGACAGCCACAGACACTTAATCTAGGATCCAATTTATTAACTATAGGTCCTAAACAAGTTATATTTATTCAACCCTAAGTAATTCATCCAGTCAATAAATTCTTAATAATCATGTACTGTACTGGGCATTTTTTTTTTTTTTGAGACAGAGTCTCACTCTGTCACCAGGGTAGAATGCAGTGGCATGATCTCGGCACACTGAAACCTCCACCACCCAGGTTCAAGGGATTCTCCTGCCTCAGCCTCCCGAGAAGCTGAGGCAAGAGGCACCGCCCCCCCCCACACACATCATGCCCAGCTAATTTTTGTATTTTTAGTAGAAACAGGGTTTCACCATGTTAGCCAGGATGGTCTCGAACTTTTGACTTTGTGAACTGCCTGCCTTGGCCTCCCAAAGTGCTGGGTTTACAAGCGTGATCCACCGCACCCGGCCAGGCATTTTTATTAATTTCCTATGCTTGCTGTAATAGATTACTACAAATTTAATGGTTTAAAATCACACAAACATATTATCTTACATTTCTGTAGAGCAGAAGTCTGACAGGGGTCTCACTGGTCTAAAATCAAGGTGCCTGCAAGGCTATGTTATTTTTTGAGATTATCCATTTCCTTGCCTTTTTGAACTTCTGGAAGCTCCACACGTTTCTTGATTGATGACCTTCATCCATTTGCAAAGCCAATAATGATGATTGAGTCATTTTGCAAAGCCAGTAATGGTGATTGAGTCCTTATCACATTACAGAACTCTGGCATTAACTTTTCTTCTGCCTCCGCATTTCACTTTTAAGGAGTCTTGTGGTTATAGTAGGCCCACGCAGGTAATCCAGGATAATCTCCCTATCTGAAGATCTTTAAATTAATCACATCTGCAAAATCTCTTTTGCCATGGATGGTAACATATTCACAATTAGAGAAGAGACATAATTGGAAGGCCATTATTCTGCCTACTACAGCATCATATTAGCATTGCTGATAAGGTTTCTAGAAAACTTATTGATTCTATAAAATTTACACAAAAACAACTTGTGAAATTAATTTGTGCTGATAATAATGCAAGTGATTCTTTTATAAAAGCAATACACATGATTCTTATTCAAAGCAATCTAAAGAAATTGTCCAGTATATTTCTAGCTGCTAGAGGCAACAACCTCAAATGTTATAGTTCATAGCCCTGTAGGATATTAAGGAATTATGCATTATTAGTAAATTATTCTCAATGTTCCCTGACTGACTATATTAATCTCAGTATTATAATAATCCTTTGAGCCAGTTTTGGCACCTTCTGCTTCTCCCGTTAATTGATTCGTTGAATAAAATCACTGACTTGGTTCATTTATATTTATGACAGTCATGTTTTCAACTATTTGACAATTATATCTTAGGAAATTATAATAGATCTGTGTTGAACTTATTTTTTAGCAACACTTATATTCTAGATCAGCAGTCCCTAGTCTTTTTGGCACCAGGGACCAGTTTTGAGAAGACATTTTTTCTATGGACAAATAGGAAAAAATCTGGGATGGGAGGGTGCATTAGAGTTTCATAAGGAGCACAGAACCTAGATCCCTTGCATGTTCAGTTCACAATGGAGTTTATGTTTTCATGAATCTAATACCACCCCTAATCTGACAGGAGGTGGAGCTCAGGCAGTAATGCTTGCTCACCCATCACTCACCTCCTGCTGTGCAGTCCGGTTCCTAACAGGCCATGGACTGATACCAGGGACTGAGGACCCCTGTTCTAGATAATTACATTTTAGATACTTGTGGGACGTCTAAGTAGACATCACTATTAATGAACTTCATCTATTTGCAGTTGTAAATTAGAATAATAATAGGAAACAGTAAACTTTGTGATATTACTATGAGATACAAATGAGATAATGTCATATAGGATAGTGTTTGACAAATAATAGACCATACATAGAGAATAATTATTTTATCAATAATATAAATAATCAGAATTTCAGTAGGAATTAATATGCTACTGGGATGGATATAAGTATAAAAATATCAGGGCTGAGAAATCAGTACTTTGTCATTAAAAATTTTTAGTCAAACACCCTTATGTAACTTTTTTGGAACATGTTTATGCTTCATTAGCCAGCATTAAATGAAAGAAAATTCATTCAACCTAGTAACAAAATTCAGCATTAATAATGTATATGTAAATATACTTGTACAAATTCAAGTTACAGGCAAAGTAAAGATAACTCTGCATATAATATTAATTTGCTAGGTTTATAAAAATAAGAAAGCATTTTAGAACATGTTGAATCACTTGTTTCATGCAAGCAATGAAAAAAACAAACATGTCTTAAAAGCCTTCCCTGCTATTGTCACATTCATTATTATTTTTTACACTAATGCAGGTTGTAGTTTCATCAAGATTTAACTATAATGTTGAATGAGGCACGGGAGTTTTACTGTGCATAAAGGATTTTGTCAAATGTCTACATATATATATATATGTATATATATATATATACATATATATATATATAAAAACATATTTACTTTGAGGAACTCCAATGGTTTTCCAAGTTGTTGGTACCATTTTACATTTTCACCATTCAGCATACCTGTTTCACATTGTCACCAACACTTAACTATTATTAGTTTTTTCAACATTAACTGTTTTAATAGATTCATAGTAATATTTCATTGTTGCTTTAATTTTCATTTCCTTATTGACAAATGATGTAAAGTATCTTTCATGTGCTTAATTCTAATTTATTTGTTCATTCTCAGTTGAATTGTTTGATTTCTTATTGAATTATAAGCATTCTTTGAGCACTCGAGATACAAGTCCATTGTAAGATAATTGTATTGTGAATATCTTCTCTCATTCTGTGGATTTCATTACAGTTTCCTTGATGGTGTCTTTCAAAGACCAAAAGATTTTAATATTAAAACATTCCATTAAATCATTGTGTTTTTATAAAAAAAGATTTTGTTGAATCTCTTTATAATCTGCTTGAGAGTTTAAAAATCAAACTAAAATATAGTTAAATATGTATTTCATAGTCTGATATATTATTTGGGGTATGCTGCAAATTAACTGGATCATATTTAAGTTTCTATATTAAAAGTGTGCTATTAAATACTGTGTTACATGGCATCTCTTCCTGGCTAACTTTAAAGGAAGTCTATTGGTCTTCTATCACTGAAAAACAAATTATCACAAGTTTAATGCCTTAAAACAACACCCAATTTTTGAGCTAACAATTTTGTAAGTCAGAAGTCTGGCATACAGTGGTTGGGCTCTCCACTCAAAGCATCGCAAGGTCCAAATCAGAGTCTGATTGGGCTTCTCTTCTGCAGTTTCTGAAGAAAAAAATTCACCCACAAGCTCCTTCTGTTGCTGGCAGAGTTAAGCTTCATTGAGGCTCCTGTAACTGAGGTTCTCTTTTCCTTGATGGCTCTCAGCAACTAGAGGCTACCTTCATTCTTTGCCATGTGGTTTTCTTCAAGCTAATCTTCATGCTTAGAACCTCCGACTTTATCTTTGTCTGACCTCTAGATCCAGACTTAAAGGCTTTTATGAGTAGATCAAGCAAAACTAGATAATCTCCTTATGCTGAGTTCAATGATTTGAGACATTAATTAAACATGCATAATCCCTGTAGCTTTATAACTTAACCCAGCCACAGAGAGTGAAAGCCATCCTATTTCACAGTCTTAGGGAATTACACAGGGTATGTACACCAGGAAATAAAAATCTTGGTGTTCAGCTTAGAATTCTACATACCACAGTGACATTGGATTAATTTGCACAATTATCGTCTTGATACAACATTTTTCTCTTAAACTGTGTGTTTCATGTTATTGAACATTAATAAGAAAAATAATATGTTCCAATTAAAATTAAATTGCTGCATATTTCAAAGAGAACATGAATTACATTTTATCCCTAAAATAACTGTGTTTAACATTTACAAGATTCTCCTTTCATATTTGAAAAAAAAACTTTTCTTTTCCTTGAATATTTTCATCCATGGTTGATTTTTAACCTATTGTTTTTAGCTAAAATTAAAAACATGTGCTGAAACACCTACGTGGTTACTTTTTACATAAAAGGTATTCTCAATTGAAAATTGTGACCTTAGAGATAGAGACAAGCTTGGCTGAAAATCAATGCTAAGGATACCTCCCTGCAAAAAAATTAAAGGTTCAGTCATCACCAAGATATAGGCCAACATTTTAGCACATTTGGCAGAAAGCTTATTTTCCTTTACTTAGTATCTATAAAAACGTATTTCTGAGCTTATACAGAATTCACAGAAGTATACCTCAAATTAAAAAACATATCCATCCGTGTGGGGTGGTTCCTGCTTGTAATTCCAGCACTTTGGGAGGCTGAAGTGGGTGGATCACCTGAGGTCAGGAGTTCGAGGCCAACCTGACCAACATGGCAAAATTCTGTCTCTACTAAATATACAAAAATTGGCCAGGCATGGTGGCGGGCGCCTGTAATCTCAGCTACTCGAGAGGCTGAGACATTAGAATAGCTTGAACCAGGGAGGCAGAGGTTACAGTGAGCTGAGATCACACCATTGTACTCCAGCCTGGGTGACAAAGTGAGACTCTGTCTCAAAAAANAAAAAAAAAAAAAAAAAAAAAACGCAAATGTTTAAAATGTGAAATAATGTAATATAATTAATGGAATCACTAAAACCATTGAGTAGAAGGTGGCATAGTAGTGTGGTTAATTTCAGGTAAATTAAAGAAAAGAAGACATATTAACCACAATGAAAAATAAATTCAACACAAACGTAACAAACTGAGTGTATTAATAATGATTCTTCTTCAGATTACTGATCAATATATCAATATAAATAATTTCTTAGGAGTTAAAAGTAAGTAATTTCTCAGGAGTTAAAAGTAGTGAGTTCATAATATTAGTCAATTTTTCATAGACCAAACAAAAAATTATAATTTTTCTCAAGCATAAATTAGTCAGGTAATTGGGTCAACTTTCCACTTCACTCTCAATGTTTTAAAGTGTGAATGTAATCACCAACATAGGAGTACCTGAAAAGGGTTACTTTAAATATCCGTGTCTCCTACAAATTATTGCATTTGAATTACTTATTTGATCAAGTGGTCCGTAGGTAAGAGAATGAATGAGAGAAAACCCTGTCAAAGGAGTTCAACTCACACATAACAATAAAAAAGGATCTTCTTGAAAATCTGTGTTTGATTGTATATTGGTGTTAACTGATTGATAATGACTACCTTAACATGTATTTAGCATTTGAGGGTTTATAAAGTGTTTTTACAGTCATTATTTAATTTAATTTATACTAATCATGTGGAGTAGCAGTACTATTCACACATATCTCATGTTTTAACATTAAAGTGTTATTAAATATAACAAACACACAGTGGTAAAGGAAATTTAAAGAGTTCATAACAAATATCTATGCCTTTGTTCTTGACTATTTTGAGATATAATTTGCAACATAAAATTTCACGTAACAGACCTGAGTTGCTCAAACGCTACACATTCCCGGGAAAAGCCTGTCTTCAGAACTGGCCCTGGGCCAGCTCCTGGGATATGAGCTCTGAACCCTTGGAATATTCTCCCTGGTAAGAGTATTCTATAGGCCTGAGGCCTTGAGCCACAATACCGTTTTGATCAGATAGTTTATGTTAACAATATGATTTACAGTGAATGTTTATTTTTTCTCTTGAGGGTAGGGGAGCTGAAAGCAGCAGAGTAGCTGGGGTCAGTCACACAGGATCTGCAAACTTAAGTATGTGACCCCCCCCCCATAAAAATCCTAGACACTAAGAGTGAGGTAAGTTTCTCTGCTTGCCAACACTTTGCATTTTATACATGAGGAAATCAAGGTCTAGAAAGGCAAAATGACTTTCCTGAGGTCACATAATTAGTAAAGATGAGAATCTGGAATTGACCTGTGGTATTTCAGCTTTGGAAATAATTTGTTAACTCCTCAGGTAATATCATTTACAATATTCACTGGCACAATTATATATATGTGTGTATATTTATATATATTCATATGCATGTATTTTGAAAAGTAGTATAACTCAGCCTCTCCTGTTTAACATTCATTAGGAAATCTACATGAGGCAAAGCAAACTGAATTTTATTTGCTAAATCAAAATAATTAGATTTTCTTAAAACTGCTAAAATGTGGCCTTTTTTCTTTTTTCATTGTCACTTACTATTAAGAATGCACTTTGCTCTAGACTGCCAAAAAGATAAGAGAATATCCATATAATAATTCAGTTTATAGAAGTATGTATGATTTTTCTATCTTTAAAAAACAAATCTTTTTTGCTATCAATGAAATTACCCTCCATTCTCCACAAGAAGTCATGATCTGTCAAACTACACAAAAGGCCAACCATGGAATTTCAGAGTTGGAAAATGAATTACCCCAATACTGTTCCTCAATATCTCAGTTTCAGAGATTTATAAAATGATTTGTCTGTAATTTTTCATTTCTGAAGGCCCTTAGATGCTTTATATTAGTGTTTTACACCATCTAGTGTTTATATTGCTTTTGAAAATAGCTATGGGCCATGAGTGCAAGGAGGTATGGATAATCTTTCTGAAAAATTATATATGAGCAGATGGATACCACACGAAGTGGATTAATATGTTAATTGACTAAATGGAAAAGCTTGTCATGCAATTCCAGGCCATTAATGAGATCAAGAATCTCAACTCTGAAATAAAGCAGTGATTTTATGTCATCGGTAGCTAGATTTTTGCCCTTGCTGCTTTGTCATTTTGCAGAATAATTGCTCCCATAGGGAAAACACAGTTAGATTAGAGAACATTTATTGAAGTCATCACCTCACATTGTTCAAAATGACTGTGTTGATTGCAAGAATCCTAGTAGGGCTGCTAGACCTGCATTATAGACAATCAAACAAAGCCCTTGAAAATATTAGTTGGAGTATGTCAGTTCCATATAAAAACAAGATTATTTGAACAATGATACACTTGTAATGTAGCATGAAAAAAGTAATCTTTTATGTGACTTGATATTAAAAATAAGTATTACTTCTTTTTCCTTTAGTTTTATAATTTAAAAACATAAATCATTTTAAGTAGCTAGGATATTATTTATTTTATTGATTAAAAAAGCTTGACTCAATTATCTTTCCATTTAGTAAAGAAGAAATCATAGACAACATAATATTTATGTATTTTATAAGCACTAAAAGTATGTAGAGAAGATTATGATTTGCATTCCTATATCATTAGTACCAATGCTTTAAAACAGATGAACTATTTGGAAAGCTAGAGTAGTACCTGCCATGCCTACCTCAAGGTTCCTCTGAAGTAGATAAGATCTATAAAATTAGTTACTTAATAAATATTTTATTGAATGAATAGTAAGTATTAATTTATTGATAGTCTGTATCAGGATTTTCCTAGATACTTTTGTAGGCAGAACAATGGCCCCCCAAATATGGCCATGTCCTAATACCTGGAACTTGTAAACATGTTGCTACATGGTAAAAGGGAAATAAGGTTGCAGATATAATTAAATCTCAGCTGAATTTGAGATGGGAGATTATCCTGGATAGCAGAGAGGCCCAATGTAATCATGTGAGTCCTTAAATATATAACTTTGATCCTGCTATTTGCCTATTATCTAAGATAATGATGACTCTTAAAATATTCTTTATAACTCTGAAAAATACGATCTTAGAGAACAGAAAAAGGCAGGGTCAGAGTGCCATGATATCACAAAAATGCAATCTGATTTTGTTGGCTGTAAAGATGGCAGAAAGGGGCCATGAGTCAAAAAATACAGGTGGCCTCTACAAGCTCAAAAAGCCAAGGAATAAGTTGTTCCCTAAAGAATGCAGAAAGAAAAGTGGTCCTGCTGACACCTTGATTTTGGCCCAGTTTAGACCTATAAAGGAAAAAGATAATAAATTTGCATTTTTTTTCCCATTTATTTATTTTATTGTATTTTAGGTTTTGGGGTACATGTGAAGAACATGCAAAATTGTTGCATAGGAACACACCTGGCAGTGTGATTTGCTGCCTTCCTCCCCATCACCTACAT
>NW_016107724.1:1019630-1028425 GCF_001604975.1 Cebus imitator | reverse complement strand
GCAAGGCTGGTTCAACACACGCAAGTCTATAAACGTAATTCACCACATAAACAGAACCAAAGACAAAAACCACATGATTATCTCAATTGATGCAGAGAAGGCCTTTGACAAAATTTGCATTGTTTTAAGCTATTAAATCAGTGGTAATTTATTATGGAAGAAGTATACAACTAATATAATAATTTACACATACTAACCCTTACTTCTTACAAATCCTCCAAGTAATCATTTTATTTTATTCACAAGTTGTAAAAAATGGTATTTAGTCTTAGATATTGTTATTTGTAAACAGTAGCACGAGTCTAATCCACGTTTGACATACTCTAAATCAGTTCAGTTTCTACTATATCAAAGTACTTCCCAGTTAAATTAAATATTAAAAATGTTTTGAAAATATGAAGCTTTACAAGGCAATAAATATTGGTTATTGAAAGCAATAGCATTAAATAGAGCAACTACTAGATCATTATATGCCATAAACATCACGAAATCTCACCTCCACCTGCATGAAATAAAATACAATGAAATAAAAAATAAAAATTAAATAGTTAATTCTTCCCTGCAGAAATATTATTAAACCACAAGATGATCTCCATGTATTAGCATTTGGGGGTTCAGAGGAACTCTTAAAAATATGATACAAAATATTTTAAAAATAAATAATAAATATTGGAACTTCTGGATTCCAGGCCAGCATTTAAAAACTTTGGAAGTCATTAATTCATCCTATCAACAATTTAAAAGGTGAACAAATTAAGGGAAAAAAAAAAAAAAAAAACACTTTTTAGAACTATCAGAGAAGTTAGGTCAAAGGGCACACCAATGGCCTAAAAAGTGGAGAGACAGACATAGAAAATTAGGGTATAACAACTTACCAGAGCAGAAATCCACAAGCAGAAACCTTTGTGGGAACTACTACTGCGGCAAAAATCAAAACAAAAAATCCAACTATAACTGACAAATTGTTAAATAATCAGGGTGGAAAATTATGAGGGTTTAAAAAGTCAGGGATTGCCAACTTATAGGAGATTCTTCACATTTTTATGAGTTTTACCTTAGGAACGCTACCAAGTTCTCAGAGTAAATATTGGAAAAAAGTCACCTCCTACTTCTAGCAGAAAAAGGAAAAAGTAACCCATATAAAACCTAATGTAAAACTGGGAAAAAGACCTGAACAGATACTCAACAAAAAGATATACAGACAACAAATAAGCATATAAAAAGATGCTCAACACTATATAAATTATTAAGAAACTACAAAGTAAAATGAGATACCACTATGTAAATACTAAAATTGCCAAAATGCAGAACATTGATAACACAGCATGCTGGTTAGGATATGGAGCAATAGGAATTCCCATTCATGGCTAGTGGGAATGCAAAATGGTACAGCTATTGTGGAAGAAAATTTGTCAGTTTCTTACTAAACTAAATATACTTTTACGTACTATATGATCTAGCAATTGCACTACTTAGTATTTAGCACCCCAAAGTTCAAAACTTAGGTTCATGCAAAAACCTTCAAACAGGTATTTATAGAGGCTTTATTTGTAATTCCCAAAACTTGGAAGCAATCAAGCAACCTAACCCTAGTAGGTGAATTAATAAATCAACTGTGGTATATCTAGACAATGTAATTTTACTCTGTGCTAAGTAGACATGAGCTACCAAAGAATGAAAATACATGGAGGAAACTTAAATGCATATTTTAAAATGAAAGAAACAAACTGAAAAGGCTACACAGTGTAGAATGCCAACTATAAGATATTCTGGAAAAGGAAAAACAATGGAAAAGAAAAAGCATCAGTGGTTGTCGGGGGTGAGTGGAGGGATGGATGTATAAGTAGAACAAAGAAGATTTATAGTTGCAGTGAAATTACTCTATGTGTTAGTACAAAGGTAAACACATGAAATTATGTATTTATCAAAACACATAGAATGAACAAGAATGAACTGTAAGGTAAACTATGCACTTTGGTTTTATCAGTTATAAAAAATGAATCACTCTGGTGTCAGATATTGTTGTGGGAGAGTCTGTGGTAAGTGGGAACAGAGGGCTTATGAGAAATTTTTGTGCCATCTTTCAATTCTGCTGTGAACGTAAATCTAACATAAAAAATAAAATCTATTTTTAAAAAGCCATCGGTGAATATTTAAAAGTTAATCAAATCTCTTAGTAGAAAAAAGCAAACAAATGAAATATAGGCAGGAAGAAAACAAACTATCAATCTAGTAAGCAAAATGCTGACTACCCCAAGAACTAGAAACAAAGAAGAGGGAAAACAGAGAGGAAACATATCTGATCAACAATACAACAAAATTTCAGAGATCTGAAAACTGCATCTCCAGAGTAAGAGGGCTTACCATAATCTCCAATACACTGAAAAAAAATCCAGATATGCTTAAAGCAAATATACTCACAGCAGAGCCTTCAGAGAATGGGAGTGAAGACAGAAGAATATAAACAAAGGAAAGGGAATCAGAATGTTATCAGGCTTCTTGACAGTAACAAAGATTTCAAAATTCTTAAGAAAAATATTTTCTGCCAAACCATCTATTAAATGTGAAAGTAGAATGAAAGCATTTACAAACATGCAAGAATAGAATTAAGAGTGAAAACAGAAATAGAGAAAAATTTGAGGAAAGTAAATATTTGTTTTATTCTATAAGGTAAAAGAGAGAAAAATGATTTGATACATAGAGCCTTGTGTAACATTGAGGGCATAAAGTTTGGATCAGGTATTTATTACAATGATGCAATTCCACATGTAAATAGCATAACTGGTGCTATGGTTTAAATGTGTACCCCCAGGTTCCTGTATTGGAAACTTAATCCGCAATGCAACAGTGTTGAGATGTAAGACCTTTAAGAGGTGATGATGTCAGGAGGGTTCTGTCCTCATGAATAAATTAACGTTATTTTGAGGAAGGGAATGGGTTTGTTATCTCAAGAGCAGCATCCTCATGAAGCACGAGTTTAGCCTCCTTTCTCTTTCTCTTACTCTCGCCCTCAGCCTCTCTTGCCTTTCCACCTTCCACTATGGAGTGACACAGAATCAAAGCCCTTACCAGGTCCCAGTGTCATGCTCTTGGATATCACAGCCTCCAGAAATTTAAGCCAAATACATTTACGTTCATTATAAATTAGTCTGTGGAAATTTGTTATAAAATGAACTAAGTCATCCAGGAAATCACTGACAACTGATGACTAAATTGAATCACGAATGAAATTTAAAAAGAGAGTGAGCAAAAGTGAAAGGAATAAGGGGAAAATAATGAACCAGGGAGTGGTGTATAAATAAAGAAAAATATAAAAGCAAGAGACAAATAACAATTTAGGAGAAACTGGTAAAAAACAAGAACCTGAAATTCTAAATGAACAAATTTCTCACAAGTCTCTATTAAATACTTCCAGCTCCTCTCTGTAGATTCCTGCATGGTGAAGGAGAAAAACATTCATTACACATTAAAAGTTCGTGATGTTTGGAGAGATAAATTATTATATTAAAGTTTTATTTATGTAGCTGTAGTTTGCTGGAAATGATTTGGTTAATATACTACACAAACACTAAAATGTCATTACAATATTCAATTTTATTTAAATTATTTATAATTCAAAAATATTTACTGAGTGCATTTTATGCATCGAGAATTGTGCTGAGTTCTGGTACATAGTAGGGAAGAAACTAGATATTCCTGTCATCATAATACTTATAACATCCTACAAATTGAGCTTAAAAATTAATGTTTCTATAGGTTATAAGGTACTGCATTAAATAATATTTATAATGCCAACATAAACAAGCCAAATAACTGCAAAGTTCATTTTAAAAATATTATTTCATAAGAAAAACTAACCAACTTGTTCTAAAATATATCAGTGCTGATGCAAGGAGAGAAACCATTAAATTCTATAAAATTTTGCTCAGGTAAAATTCATTTTCTTATTAAAAAATATTCCTCATTCACTCCATAATATAACACACTATGTCATACACAGTATGTCAACAAAAAGAAGATACTTATAAAGACAGCTTTTTAATTAGGTAATTTCTAGGGAATTCAGGAGACAAGCAAAAATGACATGAAATTTAGTGTTTTATGAACTATGAACTGATGGATCTAAAATACTTTGGGTGCTTACAAAGAAGCAGATGCTTTGTCAGTTGGCTACTATAGGTAAATGAACAATACAGACTTTAAGAAATACAAGTAATAGCAAAATAAGTATGAAGGAATATCTTTAAAATGAAAATTGTGATGGGGAGAGGCGAAGTGGACCCTCTAGCAATTTTCTCTCTGCAGAAACACCAATTTGAATAACTATATACTAGAAAAAGTATATTCACAAGAGCAAAAGAAATCAGGTTAGAGATCAAAGTATGTGTTTGTAGGATAATAATAATAAAACATTCATTGAAGAGACTATAAAAGACTGTTTTATATCATCTATGTTACCCGTGCACCAACCGAAGACAGTACAGCATAGAGAGAGATTTTATCCACTTTGCGGAAATGAAGAGAAGCAAGCACAAGATTTTGCCTTGGACTCAATCACTGGGCCTATCACAATAAAAACCATCACTGGGGATATCCCTATTATAGCCCCATATTACAGGACAGTACCCATGAGCTGAGCCATCAGACTGCATTGTTTGTGTTACTTATTTTAATTTTATATTCGGGCGGCACATGTCCGAGTTTGTTAGAAGGGTATATTACATGACACTGAGGTTCAGGCTTCTATTGATCCTGTCACCAAGATAGTGAAAATAGTACCCCATAGTTGGTTTTTCAGCACTTGCCCTCATTCCTCCATCCCTCTTTTTGGAATCTCTGGTGTCTATTGCCCCATCTTTATGTCCATCTGTACCTAGGATTTAGGTCCCACATACACATAAGAATATGTGGTATTTAGTTTTCTGATTCTGCATTAATCTTCTTAGGATAATGACCTCCAGCTACATCCATGATTGACATGATTTCATTCTTTTTTATGGCTGCATAACTTTCCATGGTGTACATGTGCCACATGTTCTTTATCAAATCCACCAGTGATAGTCACCTAGGTTGTTTCCATCCCTTTGCTATTGTGAATAGTGTTGCAATAAACATATGAGTGCAGATTTCTTTTTGGTAGAACAATTCATTTATTTTTCTCTGGGTATATAACCAGTAATGAGACAGCTGGGTTGAATGGTAGTTCTACCTTTAGTTCTATGAGAAACCTCCAAACTATTTTCCAATGGGACTGAACTAATTTACATCCCCACCAACAGTGTATAAGCATTCCCTTTTCTCTGCAGAATGGCCAACATCTCTTACTTTTTGACTTTTTAATAGTAGCCATTCTGACTGGTGTGAGGTGGTATCTCATTGTGGTTTTGATTTGCATTTCTTGATTAGTGATGTTGAGCATTTTTTTTTTTTTCTTTTTTGAGACGGAGTCTTACTTCGTTGCCCAGTATAAAGTGCAGTGGCACAATCTTGGCTCAATGCAACCTTTTCCTCCTGGGTTCAAGCAATTCTCCTGCCTCAGCCTCCTAAGTAGCTGAGATTACAGGAACACACCACCACACATGGCTAATTTGTGTGTATTTTTAGTAGAGACAGGGTTTCACCACGTTTGTCAGGCTGGTCTTGAACTCCTGACCTCGTGATCCAGCCACCTCGGCCTCCCAAAGTGCTGGGATTACAGGCATGAGCCACTGTGCCCTAGGCTGAGCATTTTCTCATATGTTTGCAAGCTGCTTGTATGTTATCTTTTCAGAGGGCCAAGACTCTGTAAGGGTTCCTTTTCTGTAGTCAGCTTCCATGGGTTTCATAGGCCTTGTGTGTAAAAATGATTCATTTTCATTTGGTGGTGTAATTCAAGCTTCATTCCAGTAGATAGCATTTAAGGGTGAGGGTCAGCAGGCTCTTACTCTGCCATGCTCACACCTTTAGTATTTCAGCGGGTCTGTAGCATTGCCCCAGTGAGGAGGTGGGAAGCAAAAGATGACTCCCGTTCCATATCCATTCCTAGATCTTGGTGTTGTCCCCTTTAGCTGCTGGTGCTGTACCTGTTTAGTTTGCCCTAAAGGAGGACTTCAGTAGGCTGCATTCCCCCCATCCCTTGATATGTTTTTGTAAGTCTCATGTTAACCACAAAGCAAAATCCTATAGTAGAAACACAAAATGCAAAAAACAAAAAAGTAAAACATACAGCTACATGAAATCAGCCACAGAAAAGAAAGCAAAGTAGAAAGTAAAAATGCAAAAGATCTATGAAAAAACTAAAAAAACCTAACAAAGTGGTAGTAGTTTGTACTTGCCTATCAATAATTATCTAGAATGTAAATTGATTAAGTTTCCTAATCAAAAGACAGAGTGGCAGAATGGATTAAAGTACAAGAACCATCTGTATGTTGCCCACAGGAGACTCACTTTACTTGTAGGGACATACATGTGTTAAACGTGAATGAGTGAAAAAATATATTCCATGCAATGGAAACCAAAAGAGAGTAGAAATAGCCACACTTAAATCAGATAAAATATACATTATGTCAAAAACTGTAAAAAGAGACAAAGAAAGTCATTATATCAGGTAAAGGGGTCAGTTCAGCAAGAGAATATAGGAATTATATACATGTATCCAACAGCAGAGCAACTAAATATATAAAGCAAATGTTAACAGATTTAAAGGGAGAAATGGACAATACAAAAATAGTAATAGACTTCAACAGCCCATTTTCAGCAATAAACAGATCACTCAGACAGAAAATCAATAAGGAAACACCCGACTTAAAATACAATCTAGATCAAATAAATCTAATTGACATTTACAGAACATTCCATCTAACAGCTGCAGAATACATATTCTTCTCAACTGCACATGGAACATTCTCCAGGAGAGATCATGTTAGACCACAAAACAAATTGTAACAACTTTAATAAGACTGAAATTGTATCAAATGTATTTTCTGACTACATGGTATAAAATTAGAAATAACATAAGAAACTTCAAAAAATTCACAAATACATGGAAATTAAACAACATGCTCCTGAACAACCACTGGGCCAATGAATAAATTAAAAGTAAAATTAAAAATTTTCAGAGGTTGGCAGGAAACGTTGGCTCATGTCTATGATTCCAGCACTTTGGTAGTCTGAAGCAGGCAGATTACTTGAGCCCAGGAGTTCAAGACAAGCCTAAGCAACATGGCAAAACTCTGTCTCTATTAAAAAACATAAAAACTAGCTTCATGTGGTGGTGCATGCCTGCAGTCCAGCTCTTTGGACAGAGATGCAAAAATCCTTAACAGCACATTAAAAAGATCATTTGTAGCTGGGCATGGTGGCTCATGCCTACAATCCCATCACTTATAGAGGCCGAGGCGGGCAGATTGCTGGAGGTCAGCAGTTCGAGACCACCCTGGCCAACATGCTGAAACCCTGTCGTCACTACTAAAAAAAAAAAAAAAAAAAAATAGCTGGGTGTGGTGCCATGCACTTGAAATCCCAGCTACTAGGGCTGAGGCAGGAGAATCACTTGAATCTGGAAGGCGGAAGCTGCAGTGAGCCAAAATTGCACTACTGCACTCCAGCCTGGGTTATAGAGCAAGACTGTCTCAAAAAATAATAATAATAATCAAGAGGGATTCATCCCAGCAATGAAAGAGTGGTTTGACATATGTAAATAAATAAATACGATGCATCATGTTAACAGACTGACAGACAAAAACCACATAATCATTTCAATAAGTGCAGAAAAAGCATTTGATAAAATTCAAAATATTTTTCACCATAAAACTCTCAACAAGTTAGGTATGGAAATAATATACATCAACATAAAGATCATATATGACAAACACACAGCTAACATAATCAACAGGGAACTAAAGGCTTTTCCAGTGACAGAACAAGGCAGGCAGGGATGCCTGCTGAGCTGCTTCCATTCAATATAGTACTAGAACTTCTAGCCAGATCAAATATGCCAGAGAAAGAAATAAAAATCATCTAAATTGGAAAGAAAGAAGTTAAATTGTCCCTGTGTGTAGAAAATATAATTGTATGTGTAGAAAACTGTAAAGATTTTCCTTAACATGGTTACAACTATTAATAATAACAAATTCATTAAGTTTCAGGATACAAAATCAACATACAAAAATCAGTAGTATTTTTATGCACTAACAGCAAGGTATCTAATAATAAATTAAGAAAACAGTCCCATTTACAATTACACACACAAAAAAGCTAGGAGTAAAATTAACCAAAGAGATAAAATATCTGTACACTAAAAACTTTAAAATATTAATGAATGAAATTCAGGAAGACATAAATAAATAAAAAGATCTCACATATTCATGGATTGAAAGCATTAATATTAATATTATTAAAATGTCCACACAACCCAAAGTAGCCTACAGATTTAACGCAATCCCTATCAAAATACCAATGACATCCTTCACAGGAAAAAAAAAATCTAAAATTTGTATAGGACCACAGAAAACTCCAAATTTCCAAAGCAATCTTGAGCAAATAGAATGAGGTTGGAGACATTATACCACCTGGCTTTAAAACATGCTAAAAAGCTAGAGTAATTTACAAAAGAGCATGGCACTGGCATTAAAAGACAGACCAATGGAACAGAATTGGGAGCCCCAAAATACTTCCACATATTTAGAGCAAACTGATTTTCAACAAAGGAGCCAGAATATTCAAGACGGAAAGAACAGTCTCTTCATTAAGTAGTTTTGGGAAAATTGGGTATACACGTGAAGAAGAATGAATTAGACTCTTATCTCACACCCTAC
>NW_016107724.1:983782-1019596 GCF_001604975.1 Cebus imitator | reverse complement strand
AAAATGAATTAAAGACTTAAATGTAAGACCTGAAACCAAAAAACCACTAGAAGAAAAAGTAGAGGGAAGGCTCCATGACATTATTCTGGGCAATGGCTTTTTGGACATGACCCCAAAAGCACTGGCAATAAAAGCAAAAATAGGCAAATGGAATTACATCAAATGACAAACCTTCTTCCCAGCAAAAGAAACAATCAAAAGAGCAAAGAGACACAGAAGGAAGAAAAAGGACACAGAATGGAAGAAAATAGTTGTAAACTACGTATCTGATAAATGGTTACTATTCAGAATATATACAGAGCTCAGCTCAATAATAAGAAGACAAATAACACAATTTTAAACAATGGGCTGGGTGTGGTGGCTCACACCTGCAATCCTAGCAATTTAGGAGGACAAGGCGAAGGATCATTTGAGGCCAGAAGTTCAAGCCCAGTCTGAGCAACATAGTGAGACCTCCATCTCTATGAAATCACAGTGAGTTGTGATCACAAACTGCACTCCAGCCTGGACAACAGGGCAAGATTTTGTCTTAAATAAATAAATGAATATAAATAGTTAATGAAAAAATAAATTAAAAATTACAAACATGGGCAAATGACCTGATTAGACATTTCTCAAAAGGGGACATACAAATGACCAATAGGTACGTGAGAAAATGCTTACATACAAATCATCAGGGAAAGGCTAATCAAAACCACAATGAGATGTCCCCTCACTCTTCTTAGAATGGCTATTATCAAAATGACAAAGGATAAGAAGAGTTGATAGAGATGTAGATAAAAGGGAACCTTAGCACACTATTGGTAGAAATGTAACTTAATATAAACATTGTAGAAAGCATTATGAAGCTCCTCAAAAGACTCCATCTCAAAAACAAAATAAACAAGGAGGAAAAACTTCAAGAGATCTACTGTACAATATGGTGAATATAGTTAACAATATATTATTGTATTCTTGAAAATTCTACGAGTAAATGTAAAGTGTTCTCATCACAAAAATGATAACTATGTGAGATAATGCATATGTTAGTTGGATTTAGTCATTCCACAATGTACGTATGCTTTAAAACATCATGTGGTACACAGTAAATATACACAATTTTGTCATCATAAAAAATAATGAAATAAATTACAAAATGCCAACAGTTATGAACAATTTTTATAAATGGTAAATTTTAAGAGAAATTTGGAAGGGCATGAAATTCAACTATGATATTAGTTTTATAACATTAAGCTAAATACAAGTATACTTTAAATAGTATAAGAAATTATCTTTGCCTTGGATTTGGAGTAAATTTGTCAATATTCCTTCAAACTTTAAAAAATATATTTAGGTCTTTTGTTGTTGTTGTTGTTATTTTAATGGGGTGCATGATGGCTCATGCCTATAATCCTAGCACTTTGAGAAGCCAAGGCAGGAGAATTGCTTGAGTCCAAAAGCTTGAGACCAGCCTGGGGAACATGGTGAAACCCTATCTCTACTAAAAATACAAAAATTAGCTGGGTGTGGTGGCACACACCTGTACTCCCAGCTACTTGAAGGGCAGGAGGATCATTTGATTCTAGGAAGTCAAACCTGCGGTGAGCTGAGACTGCCACACTGCACTCCAGCCTGAGTAACAGAGTGAGACCCCGTCTCAAACATAATAATAATAAATAATAATAATAATAATAATAATGTAAACGTCTTATTTCAATTTTACTCATTTTTTTGCAAATAAGTGAAGCATATAATGAATTTTTAATGAAATTAAGAACACTAAACATGATTCACTATGTGTTTTCCTTTTGATTTTTAATCTGCTTAACAATATTCAGAATCAGATTTATTTCAAAGGAGTAGATATTAAACTAACCTGATGAGTGACAAATACAGAATGTGACAGTCTACTAATGACTAATATGCTGAAGAGCAGCTTTTGCAGAAACACTGGAAAGCATACTACATATGAAACACAGTTTGACTTTAAACTTATCTTTACAGTCAAATCCCTCCCTATTTATGGTGATTGTTATTAGTTATGTCATTTTCCAATTTTGGAATAATAAAATAAAAATAAAGTTCTATAATGAGCTGCATAAATAGGCAAATACTATATGTAGAGACAGGCATATACTTACTGCTGCCCTCCTGCTATTTGTGATGGCAGGAGGTTACTTGCTGATCTGATTTTAATGGTACACTATTGCAAAATAACAGGGAAACCCAGAGGAAGTCTGGATATATACAGCAATCTCTGTAGAACTAGGATTTGGTCACAAATAAGCTGCATGGGAGAAAAAAAATCAATTGCTCCTTAACATTGTATGATCTTAAAATGTAGATTCAAAAATAAATTATTGAGCATAAGTTATGATTGATATCTATTGGAACAGCATGATTTAATCCCAATGTTATATGTTCAGCCAAAAGGGAGCTATTTGACTATATGAGATTTTACACATCTTTCAGATAAATTAAAGACACAAACATTAAAGCTAACACTTGGGACATCATGAAGATTTGTGGTGTTCTCCAGGGTACCTTGGATCCATAAACCAATGAATGGTTCCATAAATAAGTTGTTTCCTTCTTGAACAGAGTATTGGTTAGAATCTCTTAAATTAATAATTTTGGAAGGCCACAGAGTTGTGTGGAATAGAAATGTTTGGCGGTGTTGAGGCAAGAGATAGAAAAGGATCAACAGAAAATGAGAGGTGCTTTCTGTTCCTGGACAGATATATGAAGGTGAGGCATATCAGATTAACTGCACATTGTCTTATGAACATTCATGGCAGTGGCTTTCTAAAATAGATCTTCTACTACTTTTTATAATTAATGTAATTAGGTTATAAATGAGAACAAATGCTCTGTGAGAATATATTACCGATAACTCAATTAACGTATTGATTAAATGATACTGAGAACTGACCAATTCCTGGTTACTTGTAAAATCACCTGCCAGATGATTTGAGGTAAGCCTTGTTTTATCTTTCATAAAGCTTTTTAAACAACTAGAAATAAACAGCCAGAATTTATAGCAGATTAACAATATTTTCAGTCTTTATCTAAACAAGCTATTTAAAAAAATCCACTCCATGAAAAGAATATCAGGTATTTTGAAAATGTAGCTAGAAATTTAGAATATTATTATTAATGTTGCTCAAAGTAAATGTGTTAAATAACATAAAATTATATGAGAAAGGCATTTAATATAATAAGAAGTATGAATAATAGATGAGTAATTTTTAATTATTAATTTAATTAATAGATTAATCCCAACAAAGTGCTATTAAGGGTCCCTGAACATGATACTGATGAAGACCAAGCAGATTATCTTTATAATGGGTAGTAAAACATGGATAAAAATACCTGTAAAACAATATAAAAACATTAAAACATTTTGTGGCCAGCCCATTAAGGTTCATCTCTTTCTGGACTGGGCATTTTGGAGCCAACTGACAAAATTATACAGTCCAGACTGAGTACTGACAGGACAATTCTGAGTCCTGTGTCTGCCTGGCATTTTTAATACAGTGGCTACAGTTCCAGGAATTTCTGATGATTTGTTCTACATTTCCTCAACCTGATCTAGGATGTTCAGAGCTCTGGAGTTAGAGAATCTTTGGATATTCTCTAAAAGTGCCCCAAGGAATGCGGCATTGGCCGCTTGGTTTCTCCAAAGAGGATAGCCTGTTATTTCCCCTCTGATTTCCTCTCCTCTCTCCCACAGAAGACACAAAATATAGCCAGTCTCTATTTGCGAATGGAGGTCAAGAACATCACCAATTATATGCAAATTCTTGTTATGCCAGGATAAGTTATTACAGGCTATTACCATAACTGTAAAAGAGAGTGCTGCTGGTAGGAAAGCTTCAGCTGTCACTCCTTTTCTTTTTTTTGGAGACACATTCTTGCTATTTCACCCAGGCTGGGGACCTCCCTGGACTAAACTAATTCTGCCACCTCAGCCTCCTAAGTAGCTGGGACTACAGGTATGCACCACCATACCCAGCTAACTTTCGTATTTTTCGTAGAGACAGGGTTTTGCCATGTTGCCCAGGCTGTCCTCAAACTCCTGGGCTCGGGCAATCCTCTCACCTTGGCCTCGCAAAGTGCTGGGACTACAGGTGTGCGCCACTATGCCTTGCCTGTCGGCCCTTTTTAGAATCAGCTGAAGGGATTTTCTCTCCTCAAAGCAGCCAGATTTCACCAAATCTCAATGCAAGTGTATAAAGGCCAAGCCCCAACCTTGCCTTGGGCTGTCCTAGTTTCAGAGCTCCCTGTGGGATCTGCTGAAGGCCTTTGTTGACTGGGCTTTGCAGCTCAACTTCTCCCTCTGCTTAATCCTACCCTTTCCCCTTCCACATCACAGACGGTCATCCCAAAAATCCTAATAAATTTCCTATGTGTCATTTACTATCTCAGGAATTAGAGCCTATGAAAATATTGTTAAAGTAAGGAGCGATTAATAAAAGGGGGGCAGCTAAATTTGGACAACACTCAATTTAATTTCATGACTTTACCTCAAAATGTTCAACTGCCTCGAAATAGGAATACAGAAATCAGATGGTGGCATTTATATAGGCTAGCAGCTCACAAGGCAGTGTGGATTAGAAGAAAAGGAGTGTGCAGACCCTGGCAGATCTGGGCTGGGATTCTGTGTGGCACCAAGTAGCCTACAAAATTGCTTACAGCAGACCTTGTCTACATTTGTTTTTGCTTCATCTACCATGTGGTTAGAAAGATAATTCAATTGGCCATCTCAATTCTAACACTATTTCACATCATAATTCACAGATCCAGATTCTCTTGAAAACCTGATATCTGTTCATGCTTAGCTCACATAAAAATAATCATTGTAGCAAAAGGGCAGGTGTCCCCTTTCCCTAAAGAATACACTCATTTCTACATTTCTTGTCTTACAGCTGTTTTCGTCATTTATTTTATTTAGCTAATACTCCTGCAATTTAAGTTATACAAGGGTAGTGCTACCTACCTTTCAGACAAAGATACTGATTATCTTTGAAATGCCTATCACAGTTCCAGGTATGAAGCAGGTGCTCACTTACTACAAGCTCCTACAATATTTATGATGATAGTGCTGTTTTCATTAGCTAGAGGGAAAGATGATAGAAGTCTATTGACTTATCTATAGTCTAGAATACAAAAAGAAATATCACTGAAAGGACCAATGAAGCAATACAGGTTGGGTAGCAAGCAAGTGAGACCAAAAGTGAGGTGACTTACTGGAATTTATGAAGAATTAAAGAGTGAAGTTCATATTTAAAACAGAAAACATTTTTACAATGATTTTGAAAGAGAAAATATTTTTATACTTATTTCTATAATATGTTAATTTTAATTTATAATGTGTTCACTGAAATTCAAGTTTCAAGAATAATTATTATTTTTGTAGAGAATATTTCCAAATGTCTATTTTCTTTTTTATTGTAACCCAGCTATGCTAGAGAAAGGAACACACTGCTACCATCTAGTAGCAACTAATCTGAATTGCTGGCAATCTTTTTCCTGAAATAATCAGTCTTCTCAGATGCTTTTCATTAATTCAAGAAATAAAATGAAAGTGACAGAAATAAAACAGAAGTTATAAACTTTCTTAAGTGCATGTTTATTTGTTACTTAACAGCAAGTAAATCCTATATTACCATTGTAATATAAACGAGGATCACAATCAGAATTATTTTTATAAAGAAATATTTGCCAAACTAAACGTATTTCAACATCTACTTTTTTTTTTTTTGAGACAGAGTCTTAGGCTGGAGTGCAGTAGCACAATCTCGGCTCACTGCAACCTCCACCTCCTGGGTTCAAGTGATTCTCCTGCCTCAACCTCCAAGTACCTGGGACTACAGGCACGTGCCACCATGCCTGGCTAGTTTCTGGTATTTTAGTCGAGATGGGGTTTCACCATGTTGGCCAGAATTGTCTTGATCTCCTGTCCTACTGATTCACACCTGCCTTGGCCTCTCAAAGTGCTGAGATTATAGGTGTAAGCCACTGGGCCCGGCCTCAACATCTACTTTTTAAAAACAATTGTTCATACAATAAACCCATATTAAGGCTATGGTACTAAATACATTTAAAATGTCCACAAGCAATATGAGAAACATTCCCAAGTGATATCATGCTAACATCTTGCCACATTTGTAGAAGTCCTTACTGAGAAACACCTTCAGAATTTGCTAGACTGTCCTTCCAAGAAGGAAAATAATGATAAACATTTTGTACTATTGAAATTCTATTGTTGAAATTGAGGTACAATGTCTTAAGAAAATGTCTACAAAGTCAATAGTGCTATTTACTGTAAAGTTGCTTCTGATGATATATACACTTACAGTATTTGCTAAAATAGATATTTATTTTAAAAGCTTGAAAACAACCTTTTTCTAGTTAGTACTAGTAAGGACAAAAGTGTACCCACTAGTCCGATGCACCTAAACAGCTAACAAAAAAAAAGGTGAATGAGGCCAACTTATTCTACTAGTAACACAATTAGTAGTAGGAACATAATCATCTGTTAATATGGTTTATTTGCAATCTAAGGTGTATGATGTTCATAACCTTAAATATCAATCATTTCCTTCTTATTCATGTTTGCTGATATATATTGAATATACTGTCTTCCTTGTGCCACTGATTATTATTATCAAATGAAGTATAAATACGACTCGAATTTGTAAATTCAAAGACTACTAATTTTCTTTAAACAATAGTTATCATTTAGTATTTAACAATAATAAAGACACATCAATTACATATATTTATTCTAAGTACGTCCCTTATCTTTTCTCTCATATTCAAATCATTTTGACATTTGCAAAGGTACAAAATTAAAATTGAAGATTTATTTGAGAATCGCACAATCTCATATCAAGCATGTTCTCATAGGAATTTAATCACAAATAGCAAAAACTGCTGGTCAAAATAATGAACTTTAAGTTCTCACTTGCAAATAAAGAAAGAGGAATATGTAGATATTCTCAAAATATTAAATACCAACAAGAGCAACTGAATGTTTTTTAATAGAATAAAAAAAGAAGTTACTGGTTGTCAAAAAATGTGTCTCCAGATAATTTTATTCTACTACTGCGTTTTCTAACTTGAAAACCCTCAGGAAAAATTTTTTGCCAGGCTTGTTCCTGAATTCTGTATCTGTATTATGTCAGGAAACATTCCTATATAAATGCTACTATGTAATTTTCTTTTAAAAGCTTTATATATTATTTCGCTTTTTAAAAATAAAGAACCCCAAAAGAAAAAAAGTGAATTTTATGGTTAACATATTTTTGAGCAAAAAATGCATTACAGCAAACTTCCCACTGAGAACATGGTAATTAGTTAAGTTGGCAGCTCACATCTGGCATAATAAAGAAGGGAATATAAAAGCCCTTGATGTAACCGAAGTGTTTATCAGTTTTTAGATCCTCACTGTTACTGCCAGATTCAAGAAAATATTTCATTAAGAGTTGGTTCTCTTCTCATCTTCACTAACTTGAAGATGCTGCCCTCCTTACCCTCCTGGGTGCTAAAAGGATCAGCAGCAGAAACAGAATTACATTTTACTTCTCAGGTATCCCCCTTAATAACAAGATATGATGAGAAGTCAAATTCTTTAGCTACTGGGCTAAGAAAAGTAAAATTGCATGCACTTACAGAAAGATAAGTTCCCCTACACATTGGCATACATTTAAAGACTTCCTTAAAATTTATAAATTCTCTATTATACTTTAGCTCCTGTCCTTTGGGAATTACATTTAACTGGCTGGTACATGGCAATATAATCTCATATATGAGCTATCCTCCATGCACAAAACCTGAAGAACACTGTAGGCATCCAGATGTGCCCCTATATAATTGATACTCCCCAATTATTATGATAATATTTTTAAATTCATGAAATATTTTTAGTATTTAAATGTAAATTGAATCCTTATTGCCAAAGTAATTCATTTTTATTATTTAAAATTTCAAATAGTGCACACATGGAAAACAGCAAAACTCTCTTCCTATAACTCTCTAACCTCATGCTCAAGGAATAGTTTGGCATCTATGCTTCTAAGCTTCCAAGTTTACTTTTAATTTCACAATATATGATGGACATTTTCCTATGGTAGTAAATATAAATCTTTCTTTTTTTATTGCATTTTTCTACTATAAGGGCACATGCACACAAATGTTCATTGTAGCACTGTTTACAATAGCAAAGACCTGGAACTAACCCAAATGCCCATCGATGATAGACTGGACAGGGAAAATGCGGCACGTATACACCATGGAATATTATGCAGCCATCAAAAATGATGATTTCGTGTCCTTTGTAGGGACATGGATGAACCTGGAAACCATCATTCTCAGCAAACTGACATAAGAATATAAATCTTTCTTATTTGCTGTAATTGAAGCACATTATTACACATTTCGGGTGTAGCATGCAACATCATTTATTTGGACTTTCCTTCCTTCTTTCCTTCCTCCTTTTTTCTTTCTTTCCTTCCTTCCTTCTTTCCTTCTTTCCTTCCTTCCTTCCTTTTTATTTTCTTTGAGACAGGGCCTTGTTCTGTCACTCAGGCTGGACTGGAGTGCAGTGGTAAAATCAGGGTTCCTTGCGGCTTCAACTTTCTAGGCTCAAGCCATCTTCCCACCTCAGCTGCCCAAGTAGCTAGGACCACAGGCACACACCACCATGCCCAGCAAATTTATTTGTATTTTTTTGTAGAGACAGGGTCTCTTTAAGTTGCCCAGGCTGGTCTCAAACTACAGGGCTCAAGAATCTTGCCACTTCTGCCTACCAAAGTGCTGGTATTATAGGTGTGAGCCACCATACCCAGTTCCTTCATTATTCATATGGTGTTCTCTCCAATTTTGTGCTTTTACCACTAGTGCTGTGTTGAACTTTGTAATATGCAGAAAAGAAATACAAATTTTGGTACTAATACCTAGTACATCTAGAGTTATTTGGTTTTAGAATGCTTTAAATTATGTTATTTGATAAACTGGTGAGTAAACAGCATTTCCTTGAGACGGTCTTTTTTTCATTGTTTTTTGAAATCATTTTGTACATGAGAAAACACATTTTAGAGGGTTTAAATCAATTAACAAGTAGATGAATTCCTGTATGGAAATCTAATTCTTTGTACTGTACAATAACCCTCCCTTTAATATTCAATTAATAAATGTCCAGAGTAAGCATCAAGTAAAGATACTGAAATAACAGAGTAAAATAGGATTTTTTTTAACCAATAAAAATGAATGAGTTAACTTTTTCCCACATTTCTAGTTAATCTGGTGAAGTTAGTAAATATTATTGAGCACTTGTGGGCAGTGGATAACTAGCAAGACACAAAGACACAAGCATGATCACCTTGAGATATCTGATTCATAGTTCTAACGCATTAAAGCCACAATATGTATCTAAATATTAAAAACAGGAACCAAAATTTTATATAACAGGAAATAATATTAAGTAATTTGTCAACTTTTTCTTTTACTCCTTTCCTCTTAAAGTTACAATGAGTCTCTTTTCATTACATAAGAACCTTGGAAGTTTACAAATATTTTGTGTTTAGGAACACAATTAACATTTTATTAAAAACCATTGCACATCATTAGCATACCAACAATATTTAATTAATGTTATATATGAAAAAAAGTATTGGCCAGGCGTGGTGGCTCACACATGTAATCCCAGCACTTTGGGAGACTGAGGTGGGCAAATCACGAGGTTAAGGGATCAAGACCGGCCTGGCCAACATGGTGAAACCCCATCTCCATTAAAAATACAAAAAAAAAAAAAAAAAAAAAAAAAAAAAAAAATTAGCTGAGTGTGGTCATGCCCACCTGTAGTCTCAGCTACTCAGGTGGCTGAGGCAGGAGAGTCACTTGAACCTGGGAGGCAGAGTTTACAGTGAGCCAAGATCATGCCACTGGACCCCAGCCTGGGCAACAGTGCAAGACTCCATCTCAAAAAACAATAATAATAAAAAATAATAAAGAATTAACCTTACAATATACCTTGATGTTATCAATAAATCAGAGCTGTTAAATATTTTCTACAAGACTAGTATACAAAAAGCTATGAAAAGGCTAACTGTGAGCTGGGCATGGTGGCTCATGCTTGTAATCCCAGCACTTTTGGAAGCTGAATTGAGTGGATGGTTTGAGCTCAGGAGTTCAAGATCAGTCTCGGCAACATGGCAAAACCCCATCTCTTCCCAAAAACAAAAAAACAGCCAGGTGTGGTGGTATGCTTATGGTCCCAGATACTTGGGAGGCTGAGGTGGGAGAATCGCTTGAGCCTGGGGGGTGGAGGTTGCAGCAAGCTGAGATTGCACCTCGGCACACCAGCCTGGGTAAAAAAATAAAAATACAAAATAAAAAGGCTAAGTGTATAGCACAATATAAAGTATAGGTCTTGTTGAAAATTTGTTTTTAAAATGTTATTCAAATTTAATTTCTACAATCTAGTATTTTCATTTTTATGAAATGGTTGTATTGGAATGCAGGGCTAGTATTTACCACACTAGTTTAACCATAAAAAAGAAAGTCATCAATTAATTTATTCAACACTCAGCAACTAACATTTACATGCACTATGCTTAAATCCTGAGGATACAATGGTGCAATGATTTCAATGTGTCCCGTACAAAATTCAGGTGTTGAAACTTAATAGCCAATATGATAGTGTTAATGTTAAGGGGTGGGGCCTTTAAGGAGCCATTAGGCCATGAGCTCTCCTCCCTTGTGAATGGTGATAAGGTCTTTATAAAGAGTTTTCATGCTGAGTTCAGCTCTCTTGTCCTCTGCCTTTCTCCATGTGAGGGCACAGATTTTCTTCCCTTCAGAGGATGCAGCATCAAGGTGCCACTTTGAAAATATAGAGCAGCCCTCACCAGACCACTAAACCTGCTAGCACTTCGGTCCTGCACTTCCCAGCCTCTCGAGCTATAAGAAAATCAATATCTGTTCTTTATAAGTTACCCAGTCCCAGTTATTTTGTCATAGCAGCATGAATAAACTAAGACAAAGGGAAAATGAGATAGACAAAGACTGTTCTTACAAGGCTTAGGGTCTAGTAAGGATAGGAGATAAGAACATACGTAATTCTATATGTGGTATTATATATATGTATATGGCATTATATTTTTTAAAATTAATTATTTTATGTATTTTCATGAGCAATGAAAATAGACGCACAAAATTCTTTGGATATAGAGTTGAGGTCCACCCAATGTTTTTGGGGGCTATTCATAAGCCTCTCTAGAGAAAGTGAAACCCAAAGGATGCATGGGGGACCAGTTGAGTTATGAAAAATGCTTACATGTGAAGCAAAAGATGGGAAGTGGGAGTCTGGGTATAGAAGGAAGTACTGTGGCTGAAAGAAAAGTGAGCTCTGAGGCTTGCAAACAAGAACCAAAGTCATTTTCAGGGAACAAACTAAAGTTTAGTAAAGCTGGAGGGCAAAATATGAAATATGAGGGAGAAAAACTACACATGAGTAAAAAGCAGGTACCACATCTTACTGGCTTTTATAAAACATGTTAAGAGGTTTGGACTTTAGGTTAAGAGCCGTAGGGAATAACATGGATAACTATCATGCATCGTAGCACACATCTTTATCAGAAACACCATTCTCAGAAATAGAAAACCATAGCAAGCTGTTAAAATGCTAAGTTTTTAATAAATTTATGGCATAAAATTTCACTTAATTAGTAACCAAAGTAATGTAAAATATGCTGAAACACCACATGCACTTCCAGAAGAAAAACAGTGCTAGGTAGAATAGAGAGATGGTCACACTCAAGGTGATGGCCACGAAAACAATATTAACGTGTTAATAAACTCAAAAATAAAAGTATTCAGAGTGATGGTAGCATGAATTTCATATTGAGATAATATTTGCAACTAGAAAGATGTTAACAATCATTTGTGAAGGGCTCTCAGCTACAACAATGGCCACCACCATGTAATCGACTTTTTCCCCCGACTTACTGCCAATTAATTCCATTCAACCCCCAGTATTCTTAGGTATACTTGACAAATAAAAGTTGTACATATTTGATGTGTAAAATCTTGCTTCTTTCAAGTGGTTTGGATATTACTTTTCTCTCTTCCTTCCATTTCAATTATGATAGATTATACCTATACTTGTAAGGTTACATTGAAGAACAATCGCATTTTTATGTCAATTGACATTCTTCATCCTTTTCTATTTCAATTTATTACACAAAATTTGTCTGAATGATAGTTTTCTATATTAATTTGTGATAGTTCAAAGGTATTAGAAAATAAGTTTTGAAAGAAATGCAAATAAATGCGAAGTTCTTCTGCCAAAAAGTTGTCCTGAAACATTTGGCTAAATGAGACAATATTATAGAATCTCAAACAAAATAGGAACTAATAGGATTACTAAGTACATGAAGAAAATAAGTTTTATGAAAGTCAAGCACCTAAGTTATTTATTTTCCTCTTAGAGAATTTCCATCTTCAATAAATGCAAATATCAATAAATAACATGCTTCAAGGGTAAACACTTCTTTAAGTATGCTGTAAACACACACTACCATTGCCCCGCCCTTGAAAAAAAAATGTTTAGCATGCTCTGTGATGCAGGAAAACCTATCAATAATCTCTTCCTTATAAATACCCCTTGCTCTCCTCTAGTCTCCACTGGCTACTGTTTCCCTGGTATCCCTTCCTGCTTTCCAAATTCTAAGATGAAAGGAAGATTAATTCAATGCAGGGTTATAATAATAGTACAATAATCCTTATTTTTGTTCTTGTCACCACAATACCCAGCTTTAAAATTCTAGGCATTTTTTTCCTCTTTCCTCACCCCCATATCCAGTAGTTACCAAAGCTTATTGAATATAATTCCTTAAATCTTCCATACATTATTTTCCCTTTATTATGTACTTAAATTCAGGCATTTTCACATCTCATCTAGTCACTGTGGCCGACTAAAGAACAGTTTCCTCCACCTAAACTCATCACAAAATTACATGGAACATCTTCATGACATATTGCCCTAGAACCCAACCCTTACTGGCATTTCCTCATCTACACAGTAAGGCTTATATTCCTTATTTATTTATTTAACATTAAAAAGGGTCTCTCACCAAGTTCCAAATTTACGTTTTAAATAATATTGATATTTGCTTATTCTATGTGGTATCCAAATTTGTTCTGTATACACATACGGTACACAGTTCTCTGTGCATACCCTAAACGTTCCCATCATCTGCCATTGCTTCTCCCCTTGCCCTGAGTTTCACAGCCTGACTCATATTTAAACAAGAATGATCTCCTGAAGTAATCCATTTTCATGACTGCCCCAAGCTTAAAGCAATCTCCTGGAAAAAACTTTTATTTTGACTTCTCTTATAGCAATTCTTACTTTCTACATTATTTTTGTGGTTGTTTCTAGATATGACAATTTTCCTAATAGACAAAGTTTGTTGAAAGAAGAGTTTAATTGTAAATCTTTTTGTATTATAGACATTTAGCAAACATTAAGTGAATGAAATGTTCTCATATTATGATACAGGTTGTTAATGGGTAGACATCATGTTTTGCTAAATCACTGACCCACTAACATTTGGTAAATGAAGCATTACACAGAGAATGAAGGGAGGGAAAAGCAGTGGATGATCAGTGAACAATGCTCATACTATTGTGGTTGGTCATCACATATTATATACTACACAGTAAATGTTAATAGGTACAATTACAGTGGGGTCATGCTTTGTAAAGTGTGCTCCAAAGACTGTTGTTATTTGATCCAGCAGGGATGTTTACTTGGCTAGAAAATTCTTGGTTTCTAGACCAGACCAATTCAATCTTGATTCAGAGTCTAAGAACAAGGTTCAGAAAACTGCATATTAACACTTCTTGCACGTACTCTTCCAAATGATTCTTTTGCATTCTGAAGTTAAAAACAGTACAGGGTAATCACTTACTGATAAAGAATATGCCAGTGTGTGTGTATATGTGTATGTGTGTGTGTGTGTGTGTGTGTGTGTGTGTGCGCGTGTGTGTGTATAACTTTAAATGATAAACATTGTTTATAGGATGTTGCTGTAACTAACTTTTCGAAGTCAGGTATGCTTAGCATGACACAAATACCACTGGGAGTTTCCCAGGTCCTACCACTCACTAGGAGGTAAGTCACACTAGGCTGCAGCACTATAATCCAAGGACCTAGAGTCTTAGGGTTTCTAGGAAACTTCACGATGTTTGGCATATCTGTTCTCTAGCCAGCCTCGGAGTCACAAGTCCCAGAGGCCTATCCAGGTACCAAGGTGTTCTCTGAAATTGTCAGTGAAGATAACATTACTTGTGTCAGCTGGGAGATGTCTGTGTATGCTTATGTGCAATAGACAGGTTGGCCCTAAAACATTGAATCTGGGCCTAGAGGACGAGTGCTATAAAGATAAGGGCAGTTTAAAGGGCTGATTGGGCTGGACTGTTGAAGCCTGAACCTGGAGTGGAGCAAGTGACTGCTAATAAATTAATCCACTTTACTTTTTCTTTAGCTGTGTAAGAGTCCTATATACTCCCAGGGTTTTGTTTTTTCTAACAGATCCAGACTTAGCCCTCTTAAAAGTCATAAATTTTTTCTGGTCTATCATGCAAATAACATCCCCAAATGATTGCTCTTGTCCATTCCTCACTTCCAGAGATGTGAGAATACACACTCAGTGCCAACATAAGGCTTAACCTTGTTCTTTACCTCATTTGAGTAAAATTTTAGCTAAAATTTTAAAAATTTAGCTAAATATCGATTATACGTTTTCTTAAAAATGGCCTTATTTATTTGGAGATTTGTTTAGCAAATGATAACTTAGCAAACATATCTTTCTACTCAAATACCAGTTAGGCATATTTTGCCACTGTTACATAAATCAAATGGCATAAAGTAGACTTTTCACAAATCATTTTCCTCTGAACTGAAGTCAATTTGTAAAGGTGCAAAAAATTTAGAGCCAAATTATCTTATGTCTAGCAAGTCATCCTTAACTTAAAATCATTCTCTAAATTAAGATCAGTGAAAATATATCTGATAATATTTAGCAGAGGTGTATTTTAGAGAAAGAACTAGGATATTTTCCTTAGAATGTTATTTTCTGAATGCTTTCTCGAATTCAGAATTCCAACTTTTAAAGTTTTTGAAAGGATAAGACACAGAGTGTGTTTTCATTTTTTTTTCTCCTTTCTCACAAATGATATGTGCATTTAACTAGTCCATAAGACAGTTCAGGTAGAAAAAAATTAGACCACAATACTAAAAATAAAATGTCAATATAAAAATGAAAGTGAAAAGGTATTAATACTTTTCTCTCTGGCACTGGCAAATAGAAATGTTTACCTGGAGAGAAAATTCTGAAGAAATAGACACTTTATTAAAAAAAATTGGAATTAATAATTTCTAATAGAAACAGTTTCAAAAGAGTATATTAACAATTTTTTAAAAAGTTATAAAATACACAACTATCCTTTCCCTTTTGCTAATAAAGTTGTGTCACATTGTAGACTTCTATTGTGTCAATTATAGACTTCTACTGGCATTACTCAACAATCACTCCAAAAAGTCACAAATACCATGAAATTAATTTCTCTAAAACTTATATAAATTTATCTGCTAATGTATGTTTTATCTTTCTGACCTTTCAAGTATGATATGTAGGTCTTCAAATGTTTTAATAATTATTGCAGCAAATCTATTAAAGCTCATTTTCAATCAAAACTTGACAGCCTTAAGTATGGAATATAAGCATAAAGAACACTAAACTTATTCATTAGGCTTTGGAAAACCTTTAAATCCAGTGTTCTGCTTCTGATAAAAAGTAAAAAGCAACTTTGATAATGAATGAAAAATACGATAAGCCTGAAAAAGAATGACTATATGCTGACGTACTGTAGTATATTTATATATACATGTTCTGTGTCTTCTAAGGAGTTTCAAGTTCTTTAAGTAGGTGATTCTTATATTTAAGGCATGCTAAGCTCTCAAAGACAGGACAATATGTTAAAAAACACTGTTTTCAGTAAAAGAAAATCAGTATCTTTTATAGAAAATACTTTTATTAAAAGTCACTCATATTCTAAGTTAAAATGTGACTTAAATCTTGTAGAAAATAAGGAATTGAAATGATTTTCCACTAAATTGTCTTGCTTTGACTTTAGCTGTTCTACACATATACCATTAGCATACTAAGACATATTTAAGCATACTAAGTCATATTTAGAAAAAAAATTGATTCTGCCATTATTCAATAAGACAGAACATTTCTCTGATCCCTGGGATATGCAGAAGCTCTACCTAAGAAACATCAACTGCACACAATGGAATGTAACATTGTTGGCTTCACTACTTCCTCTCTGCCCCATTACTGCACGTTATCTAAAAATTATGAAGTCATTGTCTAACACTGAATTTGCCAGCCCTTTGTGGTCACAGAGCAAAGCCATAGCCTGAAGACAGACTTACTCTTCTTAGGTAGGTTCAGTCATACCAGTATCCACAGAGAAAAGGAAGAACTTAGAAGAAATCAGGAAAGGAAATAGCCTCTTTCTATGAGCTTCACTTTCTTAACTATTATCTATTTCAGCTCATGTTTCTGGGTGTGAAGGCTAAGAAACGATTCGTTCACATAAAAAGCAGCCCCTGAAACTCAGATTTGATGCCATGAGGGGCAAACCGTATCTTATAAGAAAATGTGTTAGTTGCATGCCATAATCAGTATTTATTTTACCTGTTGTTGTTCCCTATCTAAATTTTGCTGCAGGATTTTGTTACAGCTTTTTTTTTTTTTTTNCATAATGTGTATTTTGAATTTCCCTAGAGGAAGATACTGTTTACAACACTTTCCAAATGTATTTGACAGTGAAATTATTTTTTAAAGGAAGTTATGTTTTAGTCAAAATAGTTTGAAAAAGCTGCCCTTGCTTTTACAAAAATATTTTTAAATATTCCAATTTTTACTATGAGATATCAAGGAAACATACTCATGCTTGAACAAAATGGATAAAAGAAGCATCACTTTCCCTTTTGGATCCCATGGATTCCATGGATCCAAAAGAGAAAGTGAATTTTTTTCAGAGGGGCAGGGTGAGGAAAAGTCATAGCTAAAAACATAAATGTATTAATGGAAATGAGGATTAGTGATTGAAAGCAGGAGCATTAGAAGGCAAATAGAATGCCTGTCCTCTTTTCCAACTATTAGGGTTTAGAGGCAGAGAGGAGACTGTCACTCTCAACAATGGGATATCATTTTTAGAAACACATGAAATTATATATTTAAATTATAAATCATGCTTAGGTTTTGTTAATTCTATAGTCATTAAAGAAAATCACCTTGTTTTTAGAGGAAAAAAGTTGAAATAAATTTCAATGGTGCCATCTCATGAAATTGCTTGCTTCCAGATAATCTGTGATTTCTATTCCCATCAAAAGCTTTCTAAATTTGGTCAAGTTTCATATATGTATGCACGAGAGATGTAAAAAATCTTCCCAATGTTGAAAGACTTCCTCTATTACCAACATAGAAGGTACTAAAAGTAGGGTGATCATTTTCTTTAGGTTTAATAAGTACAGCTTGAAAGGAAGCAATCTCTATTCCACCTGAAGAGCCAGAAATTTGAAAGAGGGAATTGCAAAAGATAAGTATTATCAAATGCAAAGCACTAGCTAGTTGTTGGCAAGCTATTCTCCAGGAATCTACACATCTAGACGTTAACAGCCAATTTGCTCCAGGACTATTTTTTTCAGAAATATTTGTATAAGAAGATATCTCTGGAAAGACAGAGACAGTAAAGATAAAAATATCTTGTTTCCCTCCCCAGAGAGATTTGCCTACATTCCAAGAATTGAAACACATAATTTAATATTGCCCAAATTCATGTCTTTGTCCTTGGCTTTTAAAGGTCTCTACATCTTTGGAATTTCATAAAAGGCACTTACAGGAGTACCTTTTTTGCCTGAGGGACTTGGGTCTTACCAGATACTCTAACAATAGGATTTAGGGTAGAAAAAGTCACACCAGATGTCATTTGGGTTGGAGTTCTTGAGTCACAGTTTCAGCTCACCCACTAGAGGGGCTGTAGACTAAGCCTACCCATGTGGGCAGTAGATCAGCTTACATAACCGAGACTCCATAGAAATTCTGGACACCAAAGCTTTGATGGTTTTTGTCAATACTCTATCCATATTATCATGCAGAGTTGCAGGGAAAATCAGTGTTGTCCATAATTCCACCAAGAGAGGAGAATCAGAAGTTTCATACTAAGAACTTTCCTAGACTCTGCCACATGCATCTCTTCTTTTGGCTAATTTTAATCTGTATTCTTTCAACATAATAAACCATAGCCATGCATATAACAGCTTTTAGTAAGTTCTATTTGTCCAGACAGTGAATTATAAATACTGAAGGTGGTTTGAGGGACACCTGGACTTACAACTGGGGTCAAATGTGAGGATTTCTGGACTGTTCTCTAATTTTGCACAGGGTAATAAAGATAATGTTTTTCTCCAGGAAAAAGGATGTCAACAGTTTCTATAAAAAACAGAGTCCCCTAATCTCATGATTCTTCTGTAGTAATACCCTCTTCACATGTGCAGGCATCACATGGCCCTCATCCGGTAGTCCCCTGGGAACTGGGCTCAGGGAACAGCATTGCAATGTTGCTTTGACTGCTGCTTTTACTACAAAAAACTCTTGTCTCTGACACAGTTGCTTCACATCTTTCTGTCAGTATCTGTAAAACTGTGACAGGCTCACTCATCAGCTGAGATGCAGGGTGAAATCTCAGACTCTTTCATCACAGTTTCTGACTTGATGGTTTAATACTAATCCTAACTATATCTGACCAATTATTCATCACGTCTTCAAAAAGATTTATTAATTAGAAAACTCATTCTAAGAGTGAGTAAATGGCCAGTTTGAAAATAACTTAAAGTTACATAAGATACTATCTTTAAACTGCAGTGAAGAGGCTTACAGGTGGAGTTAAAGAAGCATAATATCAGAGATTCTTGTGAGACACAGAAACATTTCACTGCATGCCTGGTAAGCAAACTTATTTTGTGATGTGAAGGTCCTCAGCTCTGCTGCAATGGACTCTGTCATGGGGTGCCTGGTAATGAAAGATGACAGCATCTATTTACTGTGACATCAAGTGCACTCTCTTCGGACTTAATTAAAAACAAACAAAAAGCAATCACACACAAGGTTTTGAAATGCTTATTTTCATTGGTTGCTAAATTTTCCAAATCTAATTCCCATCCAGAAACATTTATGACTACAAGCTATCACAGTATGACTGCTCTATGAATGCAGGCTTTAGTGCTCAACTGCATATTTACAATTTCTCATGTAGGAAAGATTCATTCTCAAATTGCACCTAGCAGTGAAAAGTGAAAATTCAGATACACATGGTTAAGATTTTTATAGTAACTCAGTGTGTTTTTAAGTTGATATCTATTCTTTCAGCTCCATGTAAGGTCCCTCTATATATAGCTATTATAATTTCTATTTGACAACCACTAAAGGAAATGAGAACAAATGACACAACAATGTGAAACATGGGCAACTGTATGTGAACTCCTAGTTCAAAACCTATTCAGTTTCTAACACTTTAGTATGACAGACATGTATTACCAGCAAATGTCAGTCAGGTAAATATAAGGGCCCTAAATGCCAATGTTTCTATGAATAAAATTTTCAAAAACAAGGATTTTGAATTAAATATGAATATGTATAATCCATAAGCACATTTTTTTAAAAGAGCAAACAGTTTTAGTAAATTCCTCTTCTTCATTCTCCAGACCAACCCTAATTCTAAAACGAAGAGGGAAAAGAGCTATTATCAGAGGTCTGTTTATGTATGTTAGAACAACATACCATCCCAAATATAACATAGGCTTACCTCCTCATAATATTGTTTTAACAAAAACTCCATTAGGATTTCTGGGATAATAAACACTGACTTAAAAAAAAATAGCAACAACAACATTTATACTTTAATTTTGTAGTAAATATTGTAAAGGTCTTTATAGTTATGCAAAATAACCCTTAAGCCTACTAAAAGGTAAAAGCTTTGCCCCCTTTTTATCTAGCATATACACTTGCAATTCAGCTCTGATTTGATTTATAGTTTGTTACCACAGTTTGTCACAACTGAGAACCCTAAGTGACTGAACCTTATTTGCATCAAAACAACTTGACTGCAGTGCATGAAGCTTAGTTGGATCACTTCCCTGTTACTGATGCAATTGTTATCCCATAGCAACAACAGAAAAAGAATAACATCTCTGAGCCTGACTAGAATAAGAACAACATGAGTAAAATAAAGAAATTGAAGAAAGTCTGTGAAAAAGTCAAATATAAGAGAGAATGAATACTCTCTCTAAGCTCACTACTGCTTATTAAAATTATAACAATGTTGATAAGTTAAATTTTTTGTCTTCAAAGCCAGCTTTTGTCTGCCTTTGCCACAAGATGTTGAGAAAATGTAGAGAGCATACATTCAAGATTTAGCTGCTGACCCTCAAATCTTAACCCAAACTCTATAAAGTGACTGATCTGGAACAAGTTATTTAACAACTATGAATCTGAGTTTACCAATCTGTAACACTGTGAAAGGTAGCAATATCTGACTCAAAAGGAATTAAATCCAGGAAAGACACATAGCAAATTATGCCACACATAGGAAGTCTTCTGCAGATGTTAGCTTCTATGTATAAATATATGTAGTGTTCTCTGACATACTCTCTCACTCTCTCTCTGTCTCTCAATATATACATATATAACAGCTAATATCTGTATATGTGTATGCATATATGTATCATATATATTTGATTTATAAATGTTATGTTATACAAAGACAAACTGTTTTCAAAACTGGCACTGTCTTTTATTCTGTGGATACAAAGAAATGTTTTTATGTCATCCTACTACCACACATTCTTTTCCTGAAAATGGTCAAATATATAGTCAACAACAGCTTTATATATCTAATGAAACCTGACACTTAATTTCTTTATTCCATATCATCTGTTTCTTGAAAATTTGAGAAGCGCATACTTCTCAATTTACTTTTTAGTTTTGTGTGATTTCATTGAATTGAAACATCTACAAATTATCTAATTTGCTTAATTAGTAATAGTCATATGACTCAATATTTCAATCAGATTTTATAACCATTTGTTTGAAACACTAGATTGTGATAAAAGGGATACTCAGAGAGAAATTCAGATTCAAAAGCAAAAAATTTCAAAAGCCTTTTGATGGGGAGTACCAGTTATTTGTCCAAACTGAGAGAAAAAGAAACAGTCATCAAAATGACCAAGGGTAATATAGCTTCAGATTTTTCTTTGTTACCTAATGACACTATTTAAGATGGACTGTCAGATCCTGTTAGGTTTGTGGATAATATTCTGTGGATTAGATGAAAATGGAGTTTTCAATCAGTAGGAGGAAAGTGAGAAGTGCACGAATTCTGGTTGCTTTGATACTCAGCATCTTCTACATTCTTTTCTTCGAGTTACGTTCTTTTCATCCTTTCACTTTCTTCTTTACTTGTCTAACCACAGCATCAGGCCAGGATGAAAGAAGTAAAGCCAGTCTCTACAACTGTCCAGTGGTACAGTGGCAAAGACATTTTATCTAACGAATAAACAAATGGTGGAATTTCAAATAGTGAACTTAGTGAAAATTTTAAATGTAGAATTTTAGAAAATAAAGTAAGAGTATTTCATAGTTTGGACCTCTATCATGATGATTATAATGTTTTAATCATAAAACAAGTGTATGGATTGCTCAAATTTAGTAAACTGGTTAAGCCATTGTGCTATGCGCTATACATCATGTCATGTGATTCTTACAAAATCCCATTTTTGTTGTTTTTCCTTTACATGTATGGAAACTAAAGCTCTTAATAGTTATGCAACTTGCCTAAGACTCAAAAGCTGGAAAACAACAAACCAGGTGTTAAAACCCAGGTCTGGCTGAAAGATCATGATTTCCTAAGCTCTTTGCCATGTTACTCTGTAACCTCACGCCTACAGCTAAATCTAGAAATTAATAAAAGTATATCAATTAAGTATAAATGGCTTTTATTGGTCTCTTCTCCATGGGCATTTTCTCTCATGTCATCAAACTATTAACTACATAAAAATAAAATAATTTGCAAGCAAGAGTTCTTTACAGTCTTTGAAATACATAATGCTATTGAACAGGAATGCTGACCTTCCTTTGGACATAAATTAAGTATTAATCCCATCAACCACGTGTGACATGGGTAAAAATGCAGATCTTACCTCTTAGAGGTAAAAATTTTAGAATAGGCCTTATCTACTTTTATTTTTTCTATATCTACACAACATTTATTTATGGTGTTTTTAATAAACCTAAAATATGTTATTGAATTGAAGAACTCTTATTAATCTGAAATATGTATTTTTTTAATTGTACTTTACGTTCTGGAGTACAGGTGCAGATCATGCAGGATTGTTGCATAGGTACATACATGGCAAGGTGGTTAGCTGCCCCCACCCCCCATCACCTATATCTGGCTTTTCTCCCCAAGTTATCCCTCCCCAACTTCCCCACCCGCCGCTGTCCCTCCTCTAGAGGGACAGATCCCAGTGTATGATGCACCCCTCCTTATGCCCATGTGTTCTCATTGTTCAACACTTGCCTATGAGTGAGAACATGTAGTGTTTGATTTTCTCTTCTTGTGCCAGTTTGCTGAGAATGATGGTTTCCAGATTCATCCAAGTCCCTACAAAGGACATTAACTCATCGTTTCTTATGGCTGCATAGTATTACATGGTGTATATGTGCCACATTTTCCCTGTCCAGTCTATCATCAATGGGCATTTGAGTTGGTTCCACATCTTTTCTATTGTGAATAGTGCTGCAATGAACATATATGTGCATGTGTCTTTATAACAGAAAAATTTACAATCCTATGGGTATATACCCAGTAATGGGATTGCTGGGTCAAATGGAATTTCTATGTCTAGATCCTTGAGGGATCTCGACACTGTCTTCCACAATGGTTGAACTAATTTACACTTCCACCAACAGTGTAAAAGTGTTCCTATTTCTCCACATCCTCTCCAGCATCTGTCTCCAGATTTTTTAATGATCGTCATTCTAACTGGTGTGAGATGGTATCTCAATGTTGTTTTGATTTGCATTTCTCTAATGACCAATGGTGATGAGCATTTTTTCATGTTTGTTGGCTGCATAAATGTCTTCTTTTGTAAACTATTTGTTCATATCCTTTGCCCACTTTTGAATGGGCTTCTTTGGTTTTTTCTTGTAAATCTGTTTTAGTTCTTTGTAGATTCTGGGTGTTAGCCTTTGTCAGATGGGTAGATTGCAAAAAATTTTTCCATACTGCTGGTTGCTGGTTCCTTCTAATGATTGTTTCTTTTGCTGTGCAGAAGCTCTGGAGTTTCATTAGATCCCATTTGTCTATTTTGGCTTTTGCTGCCAATGTTTTTGGAGTTTTAGTCATGAAGTCCTTGCCTATGCCTATGTCCTGAATGGTTTGGCCTAGGTTTTCTTCTAGGGTTTTTATGGTGTTAGGTCTTATGTTTAAGTCTTTAATCCATCTGGAGTTAATTTTAGTGTAAGGTGTCAGGAAGGGGTCCAGTTTCTGCCTTCTGCACATAGCTAGCCAGTTTTCCCAACGCCATTTATTAAACAGGGAATCCTTTCCCTGTTGCTTGTTTTTGTCAGGTTTGTCAAAGATCAGATGGTTGTAGGTGTGTGGTGTTGTTTCTGAGGCCTCTGTTCTGCTCCATTGGTCTATATCTCTGTTTTGGTACCAGTACCATGCTGTTTTGATTACTGTAGCCTTATAGTATAGTTTGAAGTCAAGTAACATGATACCTCCAGCTTTGTTCTTTTTGCTTAGGATTGTTTTCACTATGTGGGCTCTCTTTTGGTTCTATATGAAGTTTAAGGTTGCTTTTTTTCCAGTTCTGTGAAGAAGGTCATTAATAGCTTGATGGGAATAGCATCGAATCTATAAATTACTTTGGGCAGTATGGCCATTTTCACAATATTGATTCTTCTGAACCATGAACATGGAATGTTTTTCCATCTCTTGTGTCCTCTCTTATTTCCTTCAGCAGTGGTTTTAGTTCTCCTTTATAACCTTTGTTAGCTGTATTCCTAGGTGTTTTACATTTATTTTATTAGAAAAATATATTTATCAGTATTATTTTTCTATGTTAAATTGAATCTCCCCAATGGTTTACGTGCAATATGTAACTTTTCAAAAACTGTCAACAGGGCAGCATTAACTACCAAGGAAACTGATTTCAAAACCTTGCCTTAGTACCCAGCTTTATACTGAAATTACTCAAAATCTAACTGCACAAGTTAATTTGTTCCATTCCTTATAGATAACTTAGGGTCAGTGTCTGAAATTGCCCTGCTTCTTGCCATTTCCATGAGTTTGCTTTTATTCCCCTTTCCTAGAATACAAGGATTGCTATAAACGTGTTAGAAATCCAAACTCTCCTTCTACACTCAAGTAAATGACTACTACTTACATAAACCACATACTGACCTCTACACAAAAAGTGATCACTTAATACCTACAATTCCCATAACAATATATTTGTACCTTCGTATAAGTTTTAGTTATTCATTTAGCCAGTCAGTTGGGTGATAGTTTGCTGTTACTACCTTTTGCTACAATATTTTACAGTTCTCACAGTTGCTACAAAACTTTGAGACAGAAAGTAAATTTTACTTATTTGCCAAACTGTGTGTGAGGCTCAGAAAATGCATGCAAAAGTGATAAGATCCCTATCCACTTAGAGTCTATATTCCAGTTGACCACAATCAAATTATAGTAACAATAAATGAAATCTTTTAATTGCCACAAGAGCTAAAAATGAGCAGAATTTGGTCTTATAAGAGCTTATAAAAGGATATTTTATCGCATAAAAACGTCACAAAGATTTTGCTATGAAAGTCTGAGTTTAGGCTGGGCACGGTGGCTCAGGACTATAATCTCAGCACTTTGGGAGGCTGAGGCAAATGGATCACCTGAGATTGGGAGTTAGACACTAGCCTGACCAACATGGAGAAACCCCATCTCTACTAAAAATACAAAATTAGCCTGGTGGTGGCGCATGCCTGTAATCCTAGCTACTCGGAAGGCTGAGGCAGAAGAATAGCTTGAAACTGGGAGGCGGAGGTCGCAGTGAGCAGAGATGGCTCCACTACACTCCAGCCCGTGCAGCAAGAGCAAAACACCATCTCAAAAAAAAGAAAAAAAAAAAAAAAAAAAAAAACTCTTGAGTTTAATTTAGTATACATGCACTGAAAGCCTCCTATATTCCAGAGAATGTTTCAGGCACTTGAGCTGCGTAAGGCGTTCACTATATTCTAGGGAAGGGATTTTTAAACATTTTTATGACCTATACTCATTTCTTAGTTTTGTGAAACCTATAGACCCATTCTTAGAATTATGTGTTTACTTGCATAAAATAAAATACCTAAGATTACAAAGGAAAACCATTATATTATAAAACAACACGTAAAATATTAAAAACAAAATTGTGATATAATATGTTTACATATGTTTATGCTTTTCTGAAATTATTTAGATATGAAAAGTTGATTGAAAAAAGCTATGATAGAAATTATACTGCATTTTCAGTTGTTTCATGGATTTTGTCACATGCAGAAATATCCATACAAAGAAATTATTTGTCAGCAACTTTATGCAAGATAAATTTTGTTTCATTTTATTAATATTTATAAAAATATCAGAAGCCAAAGTAATTGACATAATGCAGATCTGGAAAAATAAAATAATATATCTTATACTTGAATGATTCAGTCCACAAAGTCCTTGCCATTACATTTCACATTATAATTATTATGCTAGCATGTCATTATTTCTGAAGAAAATTTAACGCTCTGCGAAGACAATCAGAGACTTCATAAGGTAAATATTTCAAATATTTCAATTACAGAACAAGCAAATAATCCATCAATGGATTAATTTTGTTTTATAAGCATGCTAAAATATTATCTTAAATGAGCTAACCTTTAAGACTGTTATAAAATACAGTATGTCATGCTACAAAATAATACACAGTGCACTCAATCTAAAGTTTATGAGAGAAACAAATCCGAGAAAAGGTAAATCAAAGTTGTCAAGCAGTAAAACAACAGAAGCCAAGTTTTTCAAGTAAAAACTTTTTAAAAATGGTTTCAGGATAGCTGAGGGCAATGGGGACAATATAGCTATTATCTCCTATAATATCCCTTGCAAATAAGAAAAAAGAAAAAAATCAAATTCTACATTTAAGAAACAACTAGAAAAATTAAGTACTATGTAAATTAAATTCTATGTAAATTTTTCAAGCAAGCCTTACAGATAGAGACTATCAAAACTGCATAATGTGAGTGAAAAGAGAAAAATCAGGAAATCTCAGTGCATCATGTGTCCCGCTGCAGCCCCATTCCTACTCATAGGCAAACAATGGGGAAAACAAAAGAAGAAGTGACTTACAACAATCACTAGAAAAATAAAATCCACCTTATATATGAAAAAAATGAAAAAAATATCTGTGCAGATCAGAGCAGGAACTACAGGGAAGAAATTTTTAAGTAAGCACAATTTAAAAGGTCCCATCTCTTTTAAAGAGACAAACATAATTTTCAAGGCAGACATCATTTAAGAGATACAATTTAGGTGCAATTTAAAGATGAACTCTTAGAAAAGAGAAAAGAGACAAAAAGGTAAGATAAGTACAGGCTACTGGATAATAAAAAAGAAAAAAGAAAAAAAATAAAATTTAGGGTCTTGCAAGATAAAATGCAAATCATTAAATTGGAGGATTAACAATCCTTTCCCCACTACCAAAACAAAGGTCCTATAAAGTACCTAGATTTGCTATATTGAAAGAAGAAGGAACAATTAAAGGAGGAAAGTTGTATAAAACCCCAGTAGATAAAGGTGAAGAAACATCTTTACAGAGCTCCTGCAGAAAAGTAGGAAGGTAAATTCCACACATACCAACTGAAAATTCCCTCATACAAAGCAATCACAAAGCAAAAAAAAATTAAGTTAAAACACAATGCAGAATTAAATATGCGCAAATAAGACACAGGATATTTTAAAAAAACTATGGAATCAGATATTCAAAATTTACAAACAAAAGTGGACAAAATGGATAAATGGAAAAGAGCTGATTGACCTCAGGAAAGAAATAGAAGAAAAAGAAAAAATTATCACTGAAATGAAGAATACACTATAAAATGCCGAAAGGAGAAAAAAAATGAAAATTCACAAAGCTTCATTGAAGAAAGGCAGGAAAGTAACCCCTAAAAACAAAAAAATATATAAAAAATTAAAAAGATTAGAGAGAAAGTAGTGGAAATGGAAGACAGGCAAAAAGAACTAGTACTAGTATTTAAATTATAAAATATTAACTTGATGTAAGAAAAATAAAATAATGCAACAAAGCTAATGCTTACAATTCTAAAGCAAGAAAGCCTTTCAGAGAAAAAGACCACAATCTAAACTTAAAAAGATTCACCTGAGCCAAATTAACTCAGAAAATTACTCTGAAACATATCCTATTAAAACAATTAGATTTCAAAGATAAAATCTTCCTGGCAAAAGTGGCAAATAATTTACAAAGATGAGATAATCAGATTAGCAGCAGGCTTTTCAAAACAAGAGAACAAACAAGAAAATTCAATGAATATAAAGGATAAAGAAAGTGTTTTCAACACAGAGACTTTGGAAATTCTGCTTTCACAAGCTTTTCTAAAAGAATATACCACAAATGAGTTTCATTCAAATTTAATAATAACAATAACCATGTAAGGTAGCTAGAATTCTCCTCATCCTATAAAAAAAGAAACAATGGTGAAAAGGAATAAATGAAAAGAGTGGATTCAATGCAGCATCAGTAACAGAACTGGGATTTAAGCCAGATCTTCAATTATTAGGGTAATTAGGCCCAAATCTTTAACTTTCAGGCCAATGTACTTTCCATTAAGTCATAGTTTTCTTCTCATTTAGAGTAATCAAGGTCAAGGTATAGACTGACTCCAAACACACATCAAAGTCTACAATTGCCACACACTGGAATACTGGTTGTCTCTAGAGCACAGTAATCAGAGAGAAGATGATGGAAAGAAGGGCAAGCCATTAACATGGATGAGCCATGGGTATGTTTTTCTCAATTACAGTACATACACTTAATCCTCCCTCCTATCTTTCAAACAAGCTAATTATCACAGCCCTCACTAGTTAAAGGGAGAAGATCTAAAGTATTTATAAAAATGGAATATTAGGCTGGGACCGGTGGCTCACGCCTGTAATCCCAGAACTTTTGGAGGCTGAAGCGGGTGGATTACCCGAGGTCAGGAGTTCGTGACCAGCCTGGCCAACATGGCAAAACCCCATCTCTACTAAAAATCCAAAAAGTTAGCCCAGAATGATGGGGAGCACCTGTAACCCCAGCTACTCGAGAGGCTGAGGCAACAGAATAGCTTGAACCCAGGAGGCAGAGGTTGCAGTGAGCCAAGATCGTGTATTGCACTCCAGCCTGGGTGACAGAGTGAGACTCTGTCTCAAAAAAAAAAAAAAAAAAGGAAAAAAAAGAATATTAGTGTCAACATATAATAGTTTGTATGTTATGTATGTTATGTTATGTTACAATCAAGGTATATTATAGTCAAGGCATATGACACTTAAGCCATTTAACTGCAGTCTCCATCTCCTCCTCTGTGAAAATGTGATTAATAGGATTTGCTCAAGTGAAAGCAAAGCATCTGAGTATTAAAAATATAAGTTACTCAAAGTATCTTTCCTATCGATTTCTTTTTTAAATGTGTGCTGCCTTCCTGTATCATTCTACAATGTCATCTGTGACTCTTCACATACAAAAGAAAAAAGAATGGCCAGGTGTGGTGGCTCATGCCTGTAATCCCAGCACTTTGGAAGGCCAAGGAGGGCAGATCACGAGGTCAAGAGATCGAGACCATTCTGGCCAACAGGGTGAAACCTTGTCTCTACTAAAAATACAAAAAATTAGCTTGGTGTGGTAGTTAATAAAAAAGAAACAGAAAACTTTCAGTGACATTTATTGAACTGCTATTTCTGACAGTAATCTTTCATCAATGTATATAGAGAAAAGAGATCCCTATATTTATAGTGCTTACATTCTAGCTATGAGCCAGTGTAGGTTTAGATGTGACAAAGCTGCACATAGTCCCCTTCTTGAGCACTGCACAACCTTATTTAGTGGCTATCTGTGCTAATGTGTAAACATTATAGTTATTTAAATATTCTCTTTATATCAAATGAGTTTTGTTACCATTAAAGTAATACATAATGGTTCCATTTTTTTTTTTCGTTTTTTTTGTTTGTTTGTTTGTTTTTTGTAGAGACGGGGTTCCACTATATTGTCCAAGCTGGTCTTAAATTTTTGTGCTGAAGTGATCCTCCCACTTTGACCTCCCAAGAGCTCAGATTACAGGCATGAATCACTGTACTCAGCCCAAATGATGTCTAATGCCTACGCCAATGAAGCTCTACCAAAACATTGAGCTAGGTGGAAAATATTATATCGATTTTTAAAATGCTAAGTAAAATGTTCACATAAATATTTATTCAATTATTAATATATTATAAATATCTATTTTTAAACTATCTTAATAATGTATTTAGAATTTGGTAGTTAAGTCTTTTGAGTGTAGCTACCTGTAAAAAAAAAAAAAAAGGTAGTTAATATTATTTATTTTCTTCCTATTCCTGATGAATCTAAGTACTGACATATTAGAACAATTTTCCTCAATATTTCACATACATAAGATAACCTGGGGATTTTGTTAAAATACAGATTATGATTCAGTGGATCCCAGATTCTCTATCTCTAGGTCCCAAATGATTTGGATGCTACTGGTCCATTGACCACATTTTGTGTAGCATGGCTTTAGAGCACCTATAAATGCAGATGAGAAGAAATTTAAGTGTGTGTGTAATGAATGATGAGCTTCAATAGCGATTAACTCTAATCCAAAAATACTCTATAGTAATCACAATACAATGCTCAACTGGTATAACAGTTAATATTTCTTCCTTGCAATGCAACCTGAATTGATTTTCTATCCTAAATTGTTTAAAAGTAAAGACTGATGTTAAGCCTTCCATAGCATGGTCTTACCTATTTTTTTTAATGTCTGTCTGTGTGAGCATGTAAAATATTTAATATTTATTTTAGCCTTTCAATATATTCCTACCAAAAGTAATAGTAGGACTCATCCACGGTAGTTTTTAATATAGAGAATAGGTAAACACCACACACACACACACACACACACACAAAAGACTGGCACGTATTTCTGTTCCCAATGCCTAGCCTAGTGACCAAATGTAAACATCAAACAATTGCTGAAGGAACATATTTTATTCAATTGTACAATAAACTCAAAGACCTGGTACTGAAGCTATCTGTAAACTTTGGCAACATAATTACTTTCAGGAAACTGTGTTCTTCTAAAGGGTAAATGGAATATTCTTTGTTAAAGTACCTGACATGATACATGGAACATTCTGCTTCTGAATCACATTTAGTCAAGTACCTGTATGAATGTCATTTCTGAATGAATAAAAGAATCATTCAATGAATCAATGGCTAAATCAGTAAATAAAACTATAATGATACAGAATACTAGGACATTTACATTCTCTACCTTAAAAAATAAATATACTAAGTAACTTCTATGACAGGATTATTGGAAAATCAGAAATGCAATAGTTTTGAGTCTTCCCAAATCCTCCTATAAAAACAAGATAGCCAAACCAAAAGCTCACTAGGCTTCTACAACAAATTTCAGTTATAAACTCCAAATAGTTATGAACTGTAAAAAACCAGTGATTAAATAAAAACCACTGATAGCTACAAAATCTGGAAGGTATCTGCAATTATGCAAAGAGAACACAAGACATTCAGTCTTCTGATGGCCCTCAGAGTCTGTCTCATCAGAGAACTCTGGGAAGCACAATAAGCCAATCTGAGAATAGTAGGTAAAACAGGGAGAAATTTTACAGATTCAAATTTGTAGGTAAATGCAAAGAGACCACAGTAAAGTCAGAAAATAGTAGGAGAGCCTCAAACCTGTAAAATCTCAGAACTAAAAAATCTAAGCTCTCTTTTTGGCCAGATTCTCAAAGTAGAAAGTAAGTCCAGGGAGAGCATACAATCTAAAGTGACCTGAACAGAAACAATAAGAACAGAATACACAAAAGCAAAGATAGATATTTGGGAGGAGTAGAGGAGGAAGATACTCAAAGTACAAGTCAATCTATTTGCACAAAATTGGAAGGTCTAGAGGTATACAGCTAGAAAAACATCCTAGGCAAATGTAAAACTAATTTCCTTTAAATATAAAAAGTAGAAAAGAATTCTGGTAGAATTCCACACAAAATTATTGTAATATAAAGAAAATTAAAAGGAGAATAACATATCTAGAAACCTCAGCTATTTATTTACCTATTGTGTATGGCTTCTTTCATGCTATAGCAGCTAATGTTCACCAGGCAGCACATGTTATGCAAAACTTAACTGCTATTTGTCCCTTTACCAAAAGTTTTGCCTTCTAAGACCTAGAACACCACCATAAAAAGCTCCAACTTTTAAACTCTGTGCAGACAAGTATAGATGGGAAGAAACTGGGTATAAAAGCAGATTGAAGAAAATCGTCAGAATAAGCAGAGGAGAGGAAAATATGGAATCACAGAGGCCAAAGAAAAAGGAGTGTTTAAGATGGCAAATGCGAGTGTTTCCAGTTTTGCTAGGTCCATGTAAAAAGCGGACTAAAATGTGCCTGCTGAATTTAGAGATATGGAAATCATTTGCTTGGGAAGTAAATGGTGTGAAAAATGGAAAGTGTGCACCTTCTCAAGAAGTTTAGCTTTGGAGTATTTTAGAGAGACAGGCAAGAGCTGGAATAGGCTATGTGGTCATATAAGATAAATAAGCACACTTTTGATTTATAAAAATACAGCTTTCTTTTGCTGCACTATTACTATTAATTATAAAGTTTGCCAAGAAAATCTTATAAACATATATTCTTTATTCTCATATGATGTATATATACTCTTTTAAAATCAGATTCTCAGAATTTAGCTGTATATTTCCTTAATGTAAACACCTTTCCAATCTAACCAAGATGCTCATGTGATGAAAATCATGATACAAACTGTTGAAAGTATGTATTTAAACAGGTCATATAGACATTTCTTATTTGGTGCTATTTGGGCAAAATTTAATAAGAAAACTAGGTAGCTGAGTCTTGTGAACAAGACTCAACTGGCAAAATATGTGTATGTATGTATGCATGTATATATGTATGTGTCAGATCAGCTTTTCACAGAATTTTCAGTGATGCTAACAATATTATATATTTGTGTACAAAATAACTCTCTATTTTGAAGTGACTTATTCTCAGTTCCAAATCAGCAAGTGTGTCCTGACTATTCTGAGCTCGAATATGATTCAAGAATGTAATTACCTTTTAAATATTTGACATTCAAAGGTGCAATGGAAGTATTTCCCCTCTTCTTAGGGATTAAAAAAGCTTAATAGTTTGTTAAATGGACTTGTAAAATAAATATTCAGGCTCAGAATCACACAAACTAATAAAAATACACCTGGCACATAAAAGAAAAAAAAAAAAAAAAAAAAAAAAAAAAAAAAAAAAAAAAAAAAAAAAAAAAAGAAAGAAAAGAAAAGAAAACGTGCAGTGTATGAATTCCACTAAGGATTTTATTAAACTCAATGAAGAAATCTCCCGGGAAGTAAATACTCATTTTTGAGATTTTTAAGGTCTTTATAAGTCAAAGCAATTTAAAATCTAACAATCAATGTGTTTATACAGGGAGAAAAGAGTATTTAGGAAATGCCATTTCCTTTACAGATCTATGTTTTTCATTTTCTACTGTGGCTCCTTGGAGGGGTTTAAGAAAAAAAGGCCAAACCAGAAAAAGCCTACTTTATTTTTTTCTGAAAAGATTTCAATTCATATAAAACTAATTCACAGATATCACATGGCTTATAAACAAACGTGAACTAAATTCATACTAATTGTCAGCCAATTACTAAGGTGAACTAAACAAATATGTTTTTAAGGACAATCATTTTACTGATTTAAGTAAAATATCTGCTTCTGACAGTATTTTAACTTTTCTCCAGATAAGGAGCACATTTATGGGGACAGTTTTGAGACAGGAATAACACAAGGTGGTTGCAAGAGAACAGAAAATTCCAGGCAGCAGTTTCATGTGACTAGCAAAAGGAAACTGCTAAAATTGCTGCAAAAGCCAGGAGTAGATAAGACCATGCAAATCAGGGCATGGACCAAGCTGGTTAAGTACTGACTGATCCAACATAGCATTGTATCTCTCCTGGGTTTTACCTAGGAGCTTATTATATGCTCATTAACATACTCAATCACATACCTTCCAGCGCCATGATATTCCAGGGGCACTCATATTTGATGTAAAAATAACTGGCACCACAGTTCAAAGAAATCTTCACCTTTTTCTAGAAATCTTCATGAATATTCCTGTGACCTTAATCATGTCCGGGTCACCACCTCAGACGTGGGTCATCTCCTGAGGAAGTCTGACCTGCAGACCCTGATTCAACGACGGATGAATGAATGTACTCTCACACCATTACAGTGATACAAGTGGGCTAGGGATGGCCACTGGCTGCTTTCAGAGAGCAAAAAGCAACCAATCAACCAAGACCCTGTGTCTGTCCACACATTTATTCCCTCAAGATTTTACAACAGAGTTTCTAAGTTAACACACTTGTGGATAATTAATATGGTTAAAAGGGTGGTTATAGGAATGATAAAAGCTTTAGGTTCCAGGTGGGCCCATGATAAATACTATTAACAGGTAATTCCCCTTTGATCTCCCACCGAGAGAGCCATCCAGCACAAAGTTAACAGGAGTAAACTAAATAGAGACAAAATGATGTGGGATAAACAGACTTAACTGGGAAAAGCCTTTTCCCTATCTTCTCCCTAACTTAACGGACCAGCTGGCTGCCTTCGGCCTGCCCCAATAAACCCTTTCAGCCTTCCAAAAGGTTTGAGACTAATCTATAACTTTTCCTAAAAGTTAATGTCTTTAATATTTTGCCAGCCTCCCAAAGTGAATAGTAACATATTTCATCCCTTGCCTAAAGAAACCCGTAAAGGTAGCAGCCCCAAAGTCCCTTGCACCTGACTCTCTCTCTGGAGTATGCCCACGCTCCCTTTTCTTGAGTGTATACTTTTTCTCTTGCAACAATCTCTGTACTTTCACTATTTTCTGACTTGTCCTTGAATTCCTTCCTGTGACCTTGCCAAGATCCTGGACACCAGCTAGAGTACAAGCCCCACTGGCCTCCCCTTGCCCACCAATATCAATTTCTTTAACATCAATAATCTATGAAAACTAGTAAAATGGTTAATCTTTTAAACAGAATAACAGAAAAGACTATGCTTAATGCCTTAATTAAATTGTATTCTGTAATTCTCCACTGTACCTTCAGCTTCATAGTTTAGGGGACCATATGCCTATTCATCTCGGCATTTCCAGGTTCTTGTCCAGTTGTATGTCACCTAATAAGTGTTCAATGAACATCGATTTGGTTTTCTGAAGTTTACTTACACAATGTAGTTCATTTGTGCTTTTAATCCTAATGCATAGAATATAATCCCAAGTATACTGAAGAGCAGGGAAATGTTCATGAGAACAGTTAAGAACAGATTCATGATCTTCTCTAATGGTAAATCAGATCTTCTCTACCATTAGAGGAAAAAAAAATTCAATAGCAATTCTATTGAATATGCTGCTGAAGGCTCTATGAGATTGTATACTCCTAAGTGGTTTGAGGAATAATACCTTTTCCCTTTACTTAATAGAGCAATGTTCCCTAAAAGAAAGGTGGGTCATCATGCAGCAGTTTGTAATATTTTACCTAGCCTCAGAGTAGAAGAATCCTTAATAGAGGCTCTGAAAATTAATGATTTATGTTATTATTTTCAAAAATTGAACATCCACATTTTGTTAAATGTTGATAAATGGCAAAAGCAGCATATTCATACTCATCTCTGAAAACAACTAGTTTCTGTATACTGTTCTTAAGTGATTAAATTATTAGAGGAAAAACAGGTGACCCATTAGTCGTTTTTAGGAAATATCAATAGCAGGTCATTAAAAGATAATGATTAAAGCCAGGCATTGTGACTCACACCTGTAATCCCAACACTTTGGGGGACCAAGGCAAGCAAATGACTTGAGGCCAGGAGTTCAAGACTAGCCTGGCCAACATGGTGAAACCCTATTTCTAGTAAACATACAAAAATTAGCTGGGCATAGTGGAATGTGCCTGTCGTCACAGCTACTGAAGAGGCTGTGGCATGAGAGCTGAGAAATGAGAATCACTTGATCCTGGGAGTCAGAGGTTGCATTGAGCCAAAATCGCCCCACTGTTTCCAGCCCCGGAAACAGAGTGACTCAGTCGCAAAAAAACAAAAAAAAAGTGATTACAAAGTCAAACTGCCCTAGAAACACAAAATGTAGATACGTGTTCTACATGTTCTACAGCATAAAATCTGACAGAAAGAGGATTATAGCTATTATTTCTATTTTCTCATCAAGCCTGAGAGTGACTTATACAAGATGATTACTACATATAAATTTAATAAGAATAATTTATCATAAGTTTTAGGAAAAAAAAAAGCAGACATCTGTCCAGTA